>NW_009929416.1:51989-55012 GCF_000696875.1 Nestor notabilis
CTGACAACAAATGCTACCTCTAAAGATGAACCATTTAAAATAAAACAGAAAAATAGATTACTGCTTCTCTGAATATTGTGAGCTATTTAGTGTCTTCAATCTACAAAACAGGAACTGCAGATTCATTATTAAGAATTACAATCAAGATATTTTACATTCTCTTTATAGATGGATATTAAATGTTAATATCTGTCATCATATAAGAGTAATATATAACATTGCTACTTAGTTGCCACAATTCATAACAAGGATAGGAAAATAAACCAGGAAAAGGAAGGAAAACAAAGTTTTCTTGTTTTCTTTGTTTTTAAAAAAAGCAGAAATTGCTTTATTGCTTTTAACAAAATGCAGTATTGATTTATATTTTGAAGAGAGTTGGATAAAGACATCAGTGTGGAACAGTGTTCTGCCAAATTACGAAAATGAGCCAGGAGTTCATGTTTAAGGAGGAGTTCAGTGCCTCTCAAAGGAAGGATGACTTTGCCTGAGGGCTGGAAACAACAAGTTCAAATAGATAGAAAACGAATTTTAAGTAGATCTGTAAGGTAATGTTAATCTGTTTTCCTGACATGCTACTTCTCTTGAGTTTATGGGTTTTCCCACTATGGAATTACTCTTGAAAAGAAACCAAGCAAGCGTTATCAAGACTATAAAGACAGACACAGATGTGCTATCACCACAAAATGCATTCACTGGCATTTTAATTTTATTTTAAGAAGGGACAATATTTTTCACAATATTGTGGGCTCAGTGGACTTTAAAAGCACATCTTACGGGAACTTCTGAAACAGAAAACTCTTTCATGTTGTTCCTGCAATGTAATTCCCTCACTTTCCAGTCTTGAGATGTACCTTTGGATGAAACGCTCAGTCCTTCCTGAGTTTAAATAGTTGAATACTCACCGACACCTGGCCATTGATAATTACTTCTTCCGAGAAGCGCACTTTGACAGGATTGGACTTCAATCTTGCCTTTTTTGCAGCACTAATAAAAGCTGATTTAGGAGACTGGAAGGAAAAATGATGACAAAATATATCACATAGTTTCAAGTTCAAACCTTTCTTTCCTTTTTCAGTTATTCCCTTGTTTCTCTCACACTGGTAGCTCCATGTACACAGCAGCACTGCATACTGAAGAATGGAAATACAGTCAAACCATAATGCTTACTGAGACAATACATATGTATATACATATAAGGAATCACTGATGCATACTGCACATACTGGAAGCTATCCCACTGTCAGACTGGAGTGATGAGAAGGGCTCTCAGTGTACATACAAATTCCTTGCAGTGCTTCCCCAGTGACTGCTGTCAACCAAACTGTTTGCATGAACAGACAACGACCAGTGACCAGCCAGTGACCCTTCAAACACTGAATGGATAATTTTTGCATAATCCGTGATCCACTAGATACAGACACACACAGAGCTTTTGCCAAAGAAGTGTCTGAGAGTTCTCCAAGTGCAGTGGCATTCTCAGTATATTAACTCACTTCAAACCACAGGTTAGAAGCACCAGAAGGCATGTGCAGCATGCCAGCAAGTTTCCGCTGAACGTAGCTCCTTCATACACCCTCTGCAAGGCTTGCCTTCAATAGATTAGATACTAATCTATTGAAGTCTAGGGTCTTCATGAATTAGAAGTCTAGAAATGTTCCTAGTTTTCTTCTGGAACCAAACTGACTTTTGCCTACTACATTATTTAATGGACTCACCTGTGATCAAGTGTTGGAAAAAAATTTCTCTCTCCATTTGAGGAATTTGACTGACAAGCCCTTTTTAGCAACAAATTAAATATTCACCATTAGTAGGACTTCCATTTTCTGCAGCAGAAGCAAGGCAGTTTTGTTTTCAAGTCAGTTACAAACACAGTGCTTCTGGCATTGCCTAACTCCATAACCATAATACTGGGCAATGGAAGAAATTCTGTCTGTGGCTGAAAAATCAGTGGGCTTCTTCGGGCTAGTTTTCGGTCCATTTGTTTTGGTATACTGTGAATTAAGATCTTCAGGATCATATTCTAACTCCTGAGAAGTAGCCCTACCAGTTTTGGATACTGAAAAGACTAAGGCATGTTGGTTTGCCACTGAGAAATAAGTGCAGACATCGGTTACGGTGATCCAGGAATAATTTCCTATTAGCAATGCAGCATGACAGCTTGTAAACAGAGAAACTCTTGTCACCATCACTTAAATTTTGACTCAACTAACAATCTGCAGGAGTGATGGAGTAGTTCAAAGCCACGTGGTCTTGTCATTTCTGAAACCGCCTTAAAGGTCTGGGTTTTTTTTGGTGATGCAGAAGCCTTTTTCTAGTAACTAGAAGGAAGAAGTCTCTAGCTTATTTCTGTATGCCACTGATTTATTATCACATCAAAAAACATGGTAACCTGTTACCACAGGCTCAGTATCAACCAGTGAACAGGAATGAAAAATGCCATATTCTCCCAGGAAATATCAGAGCCATCCAATAATTCCTGGAGCATAAAATAGAACCAAGAAATAAGAATAAATGCTTCTTCACTTTTACAGTTCATTCTTTCTTACCTCTTCTCTAGCAGCTATGACCATACATCTTTTTTGTCAGTAACAGTAAATGACAGAAAATCCAATACCATGATCAAACCAAGCTCAGCTTCCAAAGCCAGTGCTGAAGAACGCAGATTTGAAAGAAGCACCAAAAAGAAAGAAAAAATGTTAAAAAAAAAAGGAAGTTGATGTCTCAGGATGGAGGACCCGAAATGTTTCTTCAGCAAGAAGGGACAACATGGTAACACTGAAAAAGCATGCTTACATATTGTACTCTAGAGATGAATGCTTAGAAAGGCACAGTATACCATAATAGTATGATAAATATAACAATTCTACACATTCCTTTTTTAATATCCCTCCTCTCCAGATAGTACCTTTCTGCAGTGTGTAAGGGGGATAGTCTGTAAGGTGTCCAAGTAATGGACTGCAACTTTTTGATTCCCACTGCCATAGGGCAGCACAGGTTGGCCAATGCCAACCTTATGAAGTTTA
>NW_009929417.1:0-21612 GCF_000696875.1 Nestor notabilis
TTTTTATATATATATATAACACTCTGTTTTATTATTATTTTTTCTCCAAAGACCATTAAATACTAGATGGAAAATGAGAACTAAATAATGAGTGTTGAGAAGAATCAGATCTTTTAACTAGAGTAGCACGTTTTAAACATTTATATCCTAAGCAATGATTTGTCTTCACTACAGAAGATCCCAAGTTCACACTCCAGCAATTTCAGGAACTACTAAGCCATGAAGGGCTTGAGCCAATGCACACTGAAGCCGATGGAGAACATCAGCTCCAATGGGTTCTGGATCAGCCCCCAAGTGCACTGGTTTGCAGCCATACAATGGCCAAACATTTAAAAAATCCTGCTGAGAAGAGCAAAAGCATCCAGGCACCTTTTGCTCTCTTAAAAAATAATAAACAAAACAACAAGAAAACAAACCCACTTCGTAGCTATCCAGTGATTGTGGTTTTCAGATCTCTACCCTTTCAAATCTGTTAAGAATAAGAGAAAATTATGTAGTGTTTTAAATAAAAGAAAACCTGCATTGGACTACAATACATGAATCGTTCAAACAAACACAGTGCACAATTGGAGGAAGTTTGGTTAGGACGCAGTTGTCTTTATATATATACATGGAAGTCACATCATATACAAACTGAAAAACAAGGGAGTTAGTTTGCATTTTCCATGGAAGGACTACAAATGGGTCCCTGCAGCTTTCTTCAAAACTCATCTTCAAAAGGCTTTGTGAAACAGGAAGAAGCAGCAACATCTAGTCACGGTTCCAAAGTTATCTTTACAGCATGTGTGCTAGCCCGCTAAAACCAGCCACTTGGCTACAACACAAGGAGAAAAGATGGACAGCCCCTAACCAATGCAGTGCCCCAGTGGTACAGGGCTCTTCCCTAATGGGTTCCATCCAGACACCGCTGCTTCCCTCCCTCCCATCCCCAGAGGAAGACATCGGTCACTAGAAGCACGACACACATTTTTCTGGCCATGCAATACACTTACGTTCAATGCTTTAGAAAGCTTGAAATTAGAATAACAATCCCTTAATCTAGTTGTTCTTTAAAGTGCAGTCATAGCTGTTCTGCTTATTAAAGAAAAAGCTCTTTGTTACTAACAATACGGGGTTTTTTTCTTTCTTTATGTGAAAAATAGGTAACTTTATTTATTTTTCTTGCCCATAGATACAATTATTGGAAGCCAAGTAAATTTAGAAATCAGCCAACACAAAAAGAAAATCAGAACTTCCCATGTCCTGACTACCGCCTTAAATGGCAAAAAGAAAAATATAATCTGATGATAGAGCTGTACAAAATTTCCACTAGGAACATTTGGAATACAAAGGAACATTTTAATTGCACAGTAGACATTTAAAGTGAGTGTCATCTTGTTAAAGTCTAATCTTTGGTTTTTGCCTTGAGAAAGGCTCAGAATGACAGCTGAGGGGCAGGATTTCCCATACACGCTACAGAAATCACAGCCCGCTCAAGGAAGTAGTTACACTGATTTCAGTCAGTATTCTGGTAGACAAGTGGATCCTGGATCACACTCCGAAAACAACTCCAAAGCTAGGATAAGAGACATGGCCTAGAGCCAGGAAAATGTTGTGGATATAGGGGTTGTAAAAAAAACCAAAACAAAGATCCCATCCTCAGGCTCTGATCCTGCAACATCACTTAGGACAGGGTTTTAAGCAATTGAATGGCCCCACAGTTTCAGCTGCTAAAGTGCTTTGCCAGCCTGGGGCTTTGGAATTTCGTTGTATAATCAATGAAGCAAATAAACAACAGCAGAAATGAGACCTGTAAGTGAAATGTTTCATTTCTCTCCCTCTCGTACTCCAGGCAAGACCCAGATACAGGTAAAAAGTTCAGCTATATTTAAAACAGAGACAGATGCTGGGCCTTTTTATTACTTTTTCCCTGTGCTTTTGCAATAATCAGCTGTTACTAAGTCACTACCATTACTATTTTAAACCATAATAAGCTGTGGGAAATGATCAGCGAAACATAGTAGTCAAGTAGACAGAAGACTCAGCACTGAAAAGAGTGTAAACTATAAATTATATTAAAAATAAAAGTCCTTTAACTAAAAGCTGTTCAGTGCATATGTTATGGGCCATTTGTATTAAACACAGTCCCTCCTGCTGGTATACACCAAATCAGCTTAGGTATGAATACTCTTGGCCCAGTTTTTGCAAGTGTTGAATACCCCCAATTCCACTAAAATCAGTGAGAACACAGCATTTCTCAAAATCACTGATGCTCACACAGCAAAACACTAACTTCTAATAAAAAAAAAAATAAAACCTCAATATACTGATAAATGAAAAATGTTCTAAAGCTGTAGGTGGGAAAAGGTGGGAGGACTTAAGTTTGCACACAGTTATTTCTTCAGATTAACACGCACACATTAGTAACTGTAGATGTGTTTTAAATTTGGTACTACCGGTTTTTAATTCTGGGAGGAATCCTCCTTGGAGAAGGCGAAACCATTTTAAATGATACTGAAATTATATTACATTCATACGGAAATGATAAACTTCATCAGTCTGAATTTTGTAATGCCAGGAGCAGGGCTTCTTAAGCTGGAGCTTTAACAATGAACTTCTGTGCCATAAAGGGGAAAAAGGGTGGGGACAGAAACATGGTGACATTGCATTACAGTAGATATTTGCGTCTAGTATCCTCATCCAAAGTGAGGTCTACTACTTCTGGGGGCGAAGACCAATTCTGCTGGGGAGTCACAGCTGTCCATGATTGTGTTTGCTGAGCGTTAATGTACTGTGAGCCTGAGCCATGCTTCCAGGAAGACACACTCTGAATCACGCCTCCCCTGGGATGCACACACCTGTAGTGAGGTAAAAACCACAAAGGATTAAAGCTATGACTGGATTCAGGCATAAGACTCTTATCTGGACTGTTTCATCACTCAGACATCTTGTTAACGTGTCCCTCTCCAAACTGTTCTTGTGGATTTCCCATTAGAGTCCATGACATGTTAAGTACTCAGTAAACAAAGCTGAGATTGAACTTAAATTTCAGGGTGGGGAGATTAAATTATTATTAAGAACTGAATTCTACCAATGGGTATGCAGAGATATTCCTCACAAAACATGTGCATGGAACCCAAGGAACTTGAAGAGATCTGCTGCATCATGTGTAGTATTATGCATTATTCAGAAGCATGGCTCCCTGGTAGCAGTTTCACCCACTGGACTTTTAAAAAGAGGGAAAAATTCTAAGTGAGGCTTGATAAAAGCTATTTTTCTATATAAAATCAAAACCCTCTTAAAATAAGGACATAATGATACTTTCATTACAATAATTACAAAAGAGCTCTTGTAATTACATTACTATGGCCATTACATTTGATTTTTTACTTTGGTCTTCTTAACTAAGATTACAAACATGTTGGGAAATGCTCACTGATAATGAGCACAGCCCCACTTCAGCAAAATATTTAAGCTTTCAGTGATTATAGTCAATGAGACTAAATCATGTATTTAAAGATAAGCACACATTAAAGTGCTTTGCTGGAGTGAGGTTCATACCTACTTATTTGCACAGTATTTTTACCTATTATATTCATAATAGATAACGACAATTGAAGTACAAGCTAATAATAATTAGAAGCGGAAAAAAAAAAGAAAGACAGGCGAATTTTATTATGAAGTGATAAGAATTTACTGGAGTCTTTAAGATCATCACCCCATTTCCAGCTGTAAATCTTAAAACAAAGGCTAGTAAAACTTTAAACCTGGTGTTGTTTTGCTCTTGTAAACACTGGTGGTGGCTGTAGCTGCTCCTGGCTGCATACGTAAGTAGGAGATGTTTGACTGCTGGAGTAACCCTTTTCCTTCTCTTTGTGAAGTATGTGTACTGTATATTTCAGGAAGGCAGGTTTTCTGCACTGGTCAATAACCCTGACATTTACATTTTATTTGTTTTAACTTAAAAGTAGTCCAATTTATTTTCTTCAGATCTGCTTTGGTTATGCTCATCTCTCTTGGCTCCAGTTAGAGTTTCATGAAATAGAATGAAAAATCTCATTCTCTGGCTCTAACTTCTCTGAATATAAATGTCTCATTTCCTTCTCAGATACGCTGTTTAGTTTTGATGTGGTGTTCAGAATGACTTTTTTATTACTTCTTCAGTCTTAAAATAACATGCTTAAAGTATATATCTACAAAGAATTAGCAATAGGGGACTGGAACTCTAACAAATATAGGGATTTTTTTTTTTCTTTAAAAAAGCTTTCTTCTAAGAAGAAGTATTTTTAAGCATAACTGACAAGAAAAGCTTGTAGCCAAAGCAAACTAAACACAATGTTTGGTCTCAGGAACTATGGTCTATCGTTCCCATACAGAACAGTCCTCAATGCTTAGACAAACCTAATACTAACTTTCCTCCCTGAATACGATAAAATGCAAGCTATAAACTACCTCATGATACCTTGCAAAAATGAAAATGTTTATCCTCAAACAAATCACACAAGCAGCCAACAGCAAAACATTCAACCAAACAGAGCTTTGAGAACATGCTTTCCAATCTGTAGCTAAGGGAAAACACCAGGTAAAGAAAACCAAAACAAGGATGGTGGAAGGAAATAGGGAAAAAACAAAGGAAGACTGTTTTATGCACATGCATAATTTTAAAAAATTAAAACCTATTAGAGAAAAAATAAACAAACTGAAAAACACAAACTGTTGTCCTAAGTAGATGCTAAGCAATATTTCAATGATGACAGATCCAGTAGCAATCTGAAAAAACTACAAATGATGGACAAACTCCAAGGTGTCACAATTCACACCAGTTCAATGACAACATAGAACATGGAGCACAATGAAAAACACTGTGAGCAGAAGAACTGTATCCAAACACCATACTAAGCATGCGAAAAATACTGATCAAAAACCTAAATCTTCTCCAAACAACAACCCTGTCAGAAGCCCATCAATAACTTCATAACTGCAAGCCTAGACCTGTAAGAGAAATAAAATTCTAAATAGGATTTCAACAACTGAAATGGGTAAGTATTGAATGGAGCCAGTAAAAACTAGTTTCTGGGAGATGGGAGATGGTTACATGAACAAAGGAAGGGGCACAAAACCATGCTTTAAGTCTGTGTTTGCTGAAATTATCTCAGTCCAAATATATATAAAATGGATTTCAAACAGCAACTCTGCATTAACCTCTCATTACCTTGTACACGGTAAATATTATCAAGGCAAGCAGCACGGAAAACTTTTGAATAGGGGACCTCAAGCAGAGGGTTGTGTGTACGTACTGTTGGACAGATTTACATGAACTAGTATTGGAGGGTAAGTCCACTCTGCTTATCATTAGGACAAAGCCCTGGGTCTGCTGGGTAAACAGCCAGGAGAGCTACTTCCTAAGCAATCAGTATCTTCAAACAAGTTGGCCATGCAAGGACTTTAACTATTCTAAAAGCCAAGGCTAAATCTCTCTTCCTTTGGCACCTTAAAACTTCCTTTTTTAACATCCAATAGCACCGGACTGTGCCCAGACTATCTGTACAGTTTTCTGCCCAGGACACTGGGTCCTGCACACCTTCCTTCCTCCTTTCCTCAAGAAAGATGCAGTGAAGCAACAATGAGGAACAACTCTTTTCCTTGTCCCTCACACCACTTTTCCACCTTCAAGCATCCACCAGGCAGCAGACTAGTTTCAGAAAGAGTTCATCTGTTTACTGTTTTAAACTGCTTTTATTCCACCAAATTAACACTCCATACTACATGAAAATGCCAATTTTGTTCAACTGCTACACAATAATTTAAGCCAAGGAAAGACTGTAAGCTAAATATGAAAAGTAACATCAAAAAAAAGCCTAACAAGAACAACAGCTGAAGCACAGCTGGACAGCTTTCTATCTGAGCTTGAGAGAAACCTCTGGCTTTCTCACCCTTGTCTACTTTGAACTCTCTCATACCTTGAAATAAAACGAAGATTCATAAGGATATGATTTTTAATCTAAAGGGGCTATCTTAGGACATTAGCCATTGAAAAAATGACAGTATTAATTAAACTATTAATTAAACTGGAAGCTAATTAAATGCTTAAAGTAAGTGAATATTCTCAAAGCCTTTAAAATCTGTATTCCTAATGTGTGTATATATATTATTTGGTATCTCAATATTTGGTATTTTAATACTACATATGTTTAGCCTGTTAACATTTGATAGTGATCAAATGTTCAGGCAAGTTTAGTCTGAATACTTATCAAGTTGGTAATGTTCTAAAGGAAAACAGATTTTCACATCACTGTGATCAGCAGAATAGTAAAACCAAGTGGAATGTTTGCTATCTTTGGGGCCTCAGTCATGGATGGGTAACTACAAAAGTGGAAGGCAGCAGGTTTTTTCTTTATTAATTTTGGAAATACAGGTATTCTGAGAAAATGAAAGAAATATTAGAGCAAGAAAAAGGGATTCATACCTGGCGTGTTCTTGAACTCCAACAATCTCTACTTCACTATCAGAAGAGGCGATACTAATTTCTTCATTGATCTGGGCATTACCAGAAGACATTTTGTCACCTGCAAGGAAGGCTGGATCCAAATGACCTACAGATGGGGAAAAGGCAAATACAGCCAATGTTTAATAGCTTACACAACTCAGAAATCAGTTGGAAAAGGAATTTCCCAAGCACCCTCAGGTTCTTTTCCATAAAAGCTATCCAGCCACTCTTCCCCAGGTGCTGCATGGGGTTGTTATGGCCAAGTGCAGGACCCGGCACTTTGCCTTGTTGATCCTCATACCATTGGCCACAGCCACAACTAGTGAAGCTCTGTTGTAACATATAATACTTGCATAATACTTGCATGAAAAACAGAAACCAGCCAAAATCATTGTTTTAAAGAAAATAAATTATTTTTAAAATAATTATTTCAATAAAGAGACACACCTTCTATTTCTTTTTCCTTATAAAAAAACAACAAAAAAAACCCAAAAAAAGATTACTTCTACTGTCTCTCTGTAGCAGTAACCTGCGGATGCTGTGCAGCCCTGAAGCAATGACAATATCTGCTTCTTGGAAACCACTCATTAAACTGCACCACACAGGGGAAGAATCATTTCTGTAGCAGGAAATTTGAGATTAGATGAATACATCATATATGCCTAGTTCAACTGGACAATATTCTAAGATGAGAGGAGAAGGACACAGTAACAATCCACAGAATTTCAAAGGTGTGTGAACATGCAGAACTGATTTTACCCGCAGGTGGATCAAGAGGACACAGAGAGAAGAAATTTAAGTTTGATTTAAGTTTAAACGAGTGCCAGAGAAACTTCCTAATGATTGCTTGAAGTACTCGGGAAAGATGCAAGCAAATAGAGGGGTAGAGACCATGTTGTATGTTCTGGTTTTGGAAAGCAAAGACCCTTGGTTCAACATTGGGGTTAGCTGGGGAAGGAAACCTGTGTATTGCCATGTACCCAGAGGAGGAGTTTCCACCTCACAAGACAAAAAAAAGATGTGTCAGCTTAAAATGAACTAATAGCCCAGGAGACCTTTTCTAACATCAAAGTTCATCTGAACATTTCTTGGCAATTACCACTGACTGCCAGAAAGTCCCAAAATGGGTCATGGATCTTGCTTTCATAGGAGTGGCTGGGCACACTGTGAAACACGAAATGGAAGCACTCAGAGGCTTTGATTCATATGCTGGCAATGCAAACTGGAAGCTTTATGTGACCACCACCCCAGCAATTCACATCACCCCACTCCTGAACATCACTGCTGCTACAGCACAGGCAGCACAAGAGTAACACAACCCTTGTATTGCTCTTCGTGGTCTCCAAATCATGCAAGCTGGTACAGATATCACCCTGCCTTAGTATGTTGTATTAACGTGCAATACCATTCTGCACCCTGTGCTAGACAGGTCTGGCAGAAGGGCAAAGCAGATTAAATAGCCCCAGTATGAATCCCCAGAGGTATAAACGGGATTCCCAACAAAGCTTTCACATATTGCCGTAGCTTTAAGATCGGACAACAAAAAGGTAATTAGCAGTAGAGAAACTATGAATAGCAGAGTAAATACTGCGAGAGTAGATGAGGGTAAAACAGGATTACAGCATGCAGATAGATTTACAGCCTCTGGCTATACAAATTTCATGCCTAATAACATGCCTACGGTGTTAATTTCTTTGCAGAAACATTAGGATGATGCCCAAAGGAGGCATTTTGTTTGCCCTGCAATATCAGTTCTTGCAAAACAGCCCAAAATATTTGCCCATGCACAAAGATGTGATAGTGTGTCTTAATAAGATTTTTTGCTAAGATAAAGCTTATGTTGTTATTTTCCCACGGGAACACATCATTTAATGTCTGTTAAACTAGATACTGGTTGAAGATTATAAATGTGATGAGATGCAAGTGTTGAAAACTCTGCTTTCCAAATGTGCAATCCTACACATGGTCAGAAAAGGCCAGTACTGACAAACGTGCAGTCACAAGTGCACTGAGGCTAGAGGGCTCTGGGGCAAGGTGTATGCAGGAAAAGAGATTCATCCTTTCAGACAATGAGATGGCCACAGCACCAGGACACGTTCTGGTGTGTCTGTATGGACATGTTCCCATACGGCCAGGGATGAAGCAGTTTCTTGAAGTTTTCTTTTACCTGGCAATCTCCTCCTTGCAAGTTCCCATGGATATAGGTGGAGGAAGGAAGACAGATTTCTACCTGCATTGCAGCACTGTACTCGTAAGCAGAAAGTGAAACAAAGCTTTGTAAGAAATGTTACTTTTTATTTCCTTACGCTCCTTTGAAGTACCAATCCATTAGTGCTAAAGCTAATTTTACGTGTTCTAAACTCTAATAAATCACTTAATAAAGGAGTTAGCTTTTTAGGGGTCAAACAGCTATCTATCAGTCAGCTGCTATCCTGCGAACAATACCAGCGAGTTTGTAAAACCAGCTAGTTTCCAAAAGCAACAACATCCAGCTAAAGACCACAGTGAAAATGCAACAGAGACTCTCATATTCAAATAATGGACTTGTCCACTCAATAATAATGGAAGATCTTTTTCCAAATCAGTCACACACTTGTATTTCTTTAAGCTTTATATACATTGAGAAGTAGCTAAAAGCCACCAGCACACTTCCAATACCCTTTGGCTGACTTACATTTGGAAAACATAGCATGAAAGAAAACTCTGCTATGCTCCAGCACTGCAGGGAAGACTCTCTGTCTTACACAGCTAAAAATCTTAACATGGGGATTAAAAACATGAGTGGAAAGGAAGGCAGTATGTTGGCATATAAAACTACAGGATGAAGTTGACAGGAAATATACCGTTAGCTCTATGCATGCAGAACACAGTAACATTTAATCTTGTGGTTTAACTCTTTTGTTAGGGAAGAGTTGCAGGCACAAAGGGAAACTGAACAATTTTTACGAGCTACATGAACCCCTCTGAATTCTTCCACAGTATTTCTGCTCTTGCTTTCCTGAAGGAAATTTCCTTGCTGTCTCTTGATGCTAAACCCACTTAACAGCACCCTTTCACGCTTCATCTTCATCTGATGCTGGACTGTCCAATTTTCTAAGGTACATTAGAAATGCAGATGGAATATGGGAATAATTAATGCTTGCATTTTAAAGAAATAAAGAGACAAAAAAAAAAAGACATACACAATTGCAATACTTAAAATGAGGTTATGGTCGGTTTCCTGGCTGGTGGCATAGGTCGTCATAATCAATTATTCAGTAACAAGCTGAGCTCACTTTAAATTAAAAGAACACCAAATCCACAAGACCTAAGTTCCAAGTAGTAATTAGAGGGAAAACAAAGAGAAAAAAATAATGAAGAAAATTAGTATTAATAATATATTGCAGGAACCTTTGTCTATTTTTATCAGTTGTACTTCAGAATGAATGTCAGGCCTTTTTAATAAGCACCTGTACTGTCCTATTGCAAAATCTACATATGGAGCTTTTCAAGCTTCATAAACTATGAAAATACTGAAAACAGGAAATGGAAAGACACCAATGAGATGCTGGAACAAATGTCAGAGGAAGAGAATTTAAACAAACCTGTATCACAGCTCAGTTCATCTAGCAGCCCTCTGGTTCTCCAGGCAGACCCCGAGTCTTGATTTCCTAAGGAATTATTGTGCTCTTGAACTACTGTAGCTGCCAACAGATTGTCCACATTTACCACTTCTGGGTCTGAATTTGTGTCTGATATATCATAATGAGGTATGACAGGAGGTCCATCTGCAGAAGGAGAGAAAAACAACATGGATTAGAAGTCAGCATACTGTGAAAAAAACCTTTAAAAGTACAAATGATTTGTTGAAGGACTGATGCCATCTCCTACATGAAGCTCTTAAAGAACTATAAATTATATGAATTCTTAAAATTTCATTTAATGAACATAGTCTAAGATTACAGACGTTTTAACCTTGGAATAGACAGAAAACACAAATGTAAGAAAAACACATTTATCATTGTATTAGTTATTTGTGTATTATCTTTTACATTAACACATAAACATCCCCATATCTGACAACATTACATTTACAATATTAAAAGGATAAAACCTTCAGTTAAAATAAAAAAACAATTAAGTTACAGGACAAAATTTGGCAAGAGAAAATATTTATCTAGAGAATTTTACAAAACTCAAGTGACAGCTTACATTACTTAAGGTTTTTGTTAAATAAAACTAACTTTTTGATATAACTGATCCAGTGACAATAAACTTAACATTAGGCAATTTCCCTTTCAGAACATTTACCTGTCAAGGGCAGGGGAATTTTTCAAAATGCAATGGTTTTTACTGCTGTATTTTTTTTTTTGAAGAGCAAGAATAACAAGAATCAAAACTATAATGTGCAGTGATAAATACGCTTTTTTTTTCCCAATATGATTACCATATGGATTTTTGGCCACCAAAGTGAAGGTGGGAGCAGGAGAGAAAGCTGCTTACATGAAATCTATCCTTGAGGAATAATAAAAAGCTATTTTTGGTCTATTTTGTTAGGATGGACTATTTTCTTTGTGAGGAATGAAAATCCAAACTGGAGAACACTGTGCAAACAGAAGAGGCTCAGAAAAAAGTCAAATTCAAGACAAAGAATAATGTGGAAGCATAGAGAATGGATGAGTGCTGTAATTCTCAAAGGATGCACATTTTAACTCAAATGCTTTATCTCAGCTACAGGTATCAACTCAGAGTGGATGAAAGTGGTTTGAGTTCCCACTCCCCAAATGAGAGAATCAAAACTTTCTTTGGGCCAAGACTTCATCCACAAAAAAGAGTATGAAATAGAAACACAGGTTGGGTCAAAGCTCAGCAGCTGTGCTACTGCAGTCTTTAAGGAAGTTCTGGCAGTTGAGGGTTTTCAGGACATTTTCGTTACAGGTATAATAAATAGAGGGTATAATTTGTATGGAATAATATAAAATAATCATAAACTAGTAATGTGTTTAGGATGATACGAGCTTCAGTTACAGAATGACTACAGAAATCTTCAAAGTCACAAAGAATAAAATGAAAAAACTTTTCAGGGAAGACTGGTTTCTTTAAGGAGTGTTAAGTGGCTGCTGAACACAGAATATAATGATTTTAAAGTTTCAAATTTATTTCTCTATAAAGGTGTTTCTACTGAGGCTTTTAGGGTGGGTTTGTCTGCTGGGTTTTATTTGGTTTTAGTTTTTTTTGTAACTTGGTTCCTGAAACATAATTCAACACCCACTATTTTAAGAAATGCCTATTTTGTGATTAGCAACAGACTTCATTAAAGAGTGACCACATTGCCTAAGTCGTACTAAAGATCAGTTTTGCAACAAGGTATGAAGAAATTCACAAAATATTTCCAATCAGACCTGCCTCCAACACAACAATTTCATAAAACAATGTTATATTACAAACTTAAAACAGACCCAACAAAAATAAATGGGTAGTTAAATGCCAATGCATTAAAGAGCAAACTGTTCACAACACGAAACGCTGATGATTATGACTGAAAAAGAAGTCCTGATAATTAACTGAAAGGCAATCTTTGTCTTTTCAAAAGGCAATTACAAAATAATGGAATACCAAGTTCAAAATTAAGCTGGCTGATGTTCAGTTAATTATTTGTGACAGCTGATGATTAAATTACATGCAGAAAGCTAGAACTGGACTGAATCATGAGAAGCATGTTTTCTTTCAGCCTTATCATCAAAGTTCATCGTGAACATATATAATGTGATCTCTAAAAATAAACAGTCGAGTGCAGAAGATACGAGGGTCAAGTACAATATTGACTATTTGACCATTTTTTTAGTAGGTTATCTAAGATTTCAGGAGCTATGTACTGTTCCTTCAGGTCTTTGTTTCTCTTGCCTCTGACTGAGATCCCCAAAAGCAGAAGCGAAATTTGATTTTAGACGTGTCTACAAAAGTGAAGTTATATTTGAACAAAAGGCACCAATAGTCTCAAGTCAAAATTGTACCACTCCTACATGTATAATCATGCAAAAATGTATAATAAATGTATATACATGCAGAGTGATATTCTCATCACCTACCCATAGAAATAACTTGTGTGAAAGTCTTCATCAGTAGGAAATACAAGCATAAACTTGTTATCTGTAGCTCCACTCTTGTATCTTCCACAATTCCAAACAGCACACCTTATAACTTAGCTTAAATTTATTATACATCAAACAGACAGAAATATTTTCAATATAATTTACATACTGTACTTTTATACTTCTCAGTGCAATAGCCACTAATTTAACAATATGGAAAAACCAAACTCCTTATTTACACAGAAATCACAGCAGAGGTCTATTTCTGCTTTTCTCAGCCTTGCCTTTCAGGAGCAGATCTGGAAATGAAAGGCTTCTGACAACATAACTGAGTTATCCATACCTATCACCAGTAAATGACCAATGAGGGCAAGATACTAGCCTCAGCACTGCAACAAATCCTATGATTACCAGCATGTGTAACAGAAGAAGTAAGCAATAAATATGTGTGTGTGCTTAAAGCAACCCAAACAATAAGTAAATGAATAAGTAAGCTGTAGACAACTACAACTAGACGAAAGCTGCAGCGAAGGCATATAAGAAAAAAAATTATCTAAAAACCCCCCATTCCCAAAACCCTGTTTTCTTTTCAGTGCTAAAAGGACGGGAAAAGAGGGATTAAATTTGGAAACAAATAATACTTCCCTAGCCAACTACATGATCATCCTATGATGTGATGCGAAGTGAATGTGTGGTACCAAGAAATAAGGACAATTGGCCTCAGCTCGGAAGTAAGTGGGGGAGAAAAAAAAATGCTTTCAGGCTGGGAAAAAAATTAAGGAAAATTAAGGATTAACTACAACCACACTTGTACCTATCATCTTTTCTTTAGATTAACTACAAACACAATTGTACCTTATCATCTTTTCTTTACAATAGAGCCACTCCTCCTAATTACTGTCAGAAGATTTCAACAGATAGGAAAGCAGACACCAAAACAAACCATGCCAGAATCAAAATTTAATGTAGCACAATTAGGAGGCTCCCTGGTCAGTAATTTAAACAATCTATTTAAGAGAAATTGCTTCTTTAGAGAAGTCAAGGTAGATGGAAGACTTACACTTCCCTGGTGATAAGCTTTAAGTCCTTTCTAAAGCAATAAACACTTGAAAAAGGCAAGGCTGAAAAGTTAGTAAGTACCAGCAGCAAAATACAGCTGTTGACATTTAATATTAACAGGGGGAGAGAAAGACTGCTTTTCTTATTTTTCTTTTAAAGAATTCAGAGGCAGAGGTCATCACAGGGACAGCGTTTCCAAGTGTCAAATTCTCTCTTAATTTACACAGCTCATCAAAAGCAATTCTGCTCAGGACAATTGCACCAGAAGCCACATGCACAAAACCCCAGGTCTAACAACATCTTTCATTTTAAGCTTGCAACATAGAAAATTCAGTTATTTCTTCTCTGCTAGCCACTCTCATGCTTTTCACAGAGCCGCATCTCCACATTCAGCGATCTGAACTGTTGTAAGACCCACACTCCTATTATCCCTTAATTCATTATAATGGCAGCACAAGGAAAAAGGGGGAATCAACCATAAAATTTCAGCTATAGGTTAAAAGCAGTGATCCTGTAGAAGCACCATATCTTTGTGCTGCAACAGCTTTGTATCAATGCACAGCAGCACTTCATCATAAGAAAGAGAAGACAGTAGCTAGCAAAACCTGAATTTAGTCTTTTAACTCATTATTTCTCTTTAGCTTTCTTAAATTTAGGCATCTAGTGCCACGTTCATCACTTACACTTCTTCCCACTGTAGCCTGAGAGAGGAACTTCAGGGTTAAGTAATCCCAGCCTGGAAATTGCAGCCTGGAGCATCCTCATCTCCCCTCATTCCTGCATAAACTGGAAGAGCTCAGACAATCCCCTCAAACAAGGCACCTAACTTGCAGACAGCTGAAGTTCAGCAAGATGAATTCCAGCCTTCGGGATGGGATTTAAAATTTGTAGTATTTTCTCTACAAGTAGTGGGGAAAATCTCCAGAGGATTATCCTGACTAAAATAACTTCCAAATTAAAAGCCTAATTTTGGTGGTCATCAGCATCTTTGCAATAAGAAGACATGGACCCTTATTTAGGTGTATCACCCTATGCTTTAAAACACACAGAACAAGTACACTAATAATAGCAATAATAATTAAAGAAATTCAGTCTTACAAAAAGCTTTCAATTTGTGGCTCTCAAAAGAGCTCTGAGGTGGTTATTAAACCTCCTTCTGCCTCTGGGGGAAACTGAGGCAAGCAGAGATTTGCAGCTTGCTCAAGGGTAACAAGCAGCAGAGCTCAGCTTTGCCGAAAACAACACTCCCCTCAAATTACTGAGCTATTTTTAACTGGTAAATTATTGAGTAGTTTAAAAACAGTGTTTGGGAATGCTTTCATAAAACATGCAAAAGCTGAAAAGGCAACACACCAAGGCACCAAGGTAATCACAAGCCCAAAACCAGACAGCTGCTTTAAGCCTCACATTTGCACTGGGAATGTAGGCACTGCTTTGTCTTGATCCCAGTATTCTAAACTAAATAGCATTTACTTTTTTTATATAACAAAAGAGAAAGTTTAAAACAATAAAAGATCTAAGAATGCCCTGATTTACATTTGACACTTAAATTTGAGCAATAACTCCATTTACTTCACAATTAAGCAAAATATAGAATAGACTTTGATACCTATATGAATTGTAAGATCAGATGATCATTACAGTAATTGAAATAATCATATTTTGCATGCCAAAACCTTCAATATTCATCTTTAGTGACTTGCAAAGGTAGTTTTATAGTAGACACATCACTAACTTTGATCCAAACAGAAAGGCTTTGTATACAAGACTACAGGCTGAAGCAAAAGTCATTTTGGTTTAGACAGACAATACAAACCTGATACTATTTAAAACATGATCCACAGCTGCCTTTTCATAAAGTACGAGCAGTTTAAATGGCATAAACTAGCTGAACCCTAAAACAATTCCTAAAGCAGGGGGGATGCAGAAGTTCGGTGCTTTTTTATGTTGTTTAGCAACATGAAACGGTTCATTACTATCTATATTTATTTATTCCAGGTTACAGTAGTTAAATTTCAAAATTTACAAGGGTTAGGCAAAGAATACATTGTAAATACGAGTAAAAAACAATAGAGGATAACAACATTCGCTCTAAAACCATAAAGTGAACTTTATCCATGAATCCACTTTCCTAACATTTTCCTTCATTTCACACAATAAAGCTTTTGTGGGTTTGTTGGTGTTTTTACCATAATAATAAAATTATAAACACAAAACAATATGGTCAAATGAGTATCTGTTCTCAGACTGGATCATTTTTAATACAGCACATCAAAAATTCAAGTCTTGCTGATCAACATTCATTCTTTCAGGCCTTTTGATGACAAGATGGAAAGTATCTTGGATTTGTTTTATCAAATTATACATGAAGCCATAAAACACTGTTTTCCACTGTGTGTTAAGCAAAGGCACATGGAACATGGCTGTGTATTGAAAATATCAGGAAGCAGCGTGCACTTCGTATCTTGTGATAAGATTTATTTTCCCTGATGCCACCTAATGATCCATTAATTATTGAAGCACATATACTAGCCAGATCTCTTCCTCAGCTTCACTTGCAAAAGCGTATCAGGAAGGTTTTAGAAATCATCACACCCTACTCTGACATAGCTATGACAGTTAAAATAAAGTATTCCCTATGTACATACAGCTTACATTAGGAAAAAGTAGGCAAACACACTCCCCTCCAGAAAACATCACATTTTTGAAAGTACAAGCTGTATCTTCTAATGGAAGGACTAATACAGCATTGGTGCAAAACTTTTGATGGTCCAGACTAATCCCCTGGCTTGGCCAGCCTTGGAGATTTAACAGACCAATCACTTCAGACTCAATCAGCCTATTTTCCATGTGCCTTCATTTTGCTGATCTAACACTACGAGACTAATAAAATTTGTGGGAATGTCCAGTTTTCTAGCTTTGTGTTTTGCAAGGTACTGTCCATCTCTATCAATCAGCCCGAATATTTTAGCTCATATAGTACAAACAACACAGTGCATTTGTTCTAATGCTCCCACATGAAACTGCAGAGGTCAGCTTAAAAAACATCTACTTAACTGGTCTGATATTCACACACCGATCAGGCAAAGATTCCCCTTAAAGTCAGCTGAAGGATTCTCTGACCAAAAAAACTGCAGAATAAGTTCAATTTCTAATGAGATGAAACACTGGCCCCACTGAAATTAGTAGAAATTTTCTACTGGTTTTTAATGAGGATTTAATTTCTTAATGCCCTTGAAACAGTACTTTGAAAAAAAAAATATTTACAGTATTCGGATACAGGAAGGGACAAAATACACTAACGAGACAAATGAGTGAAAATAAATACATTTCCGTTTGGAAAATAACTGCTAAATATAATCTCGTGTCACTGAAGTTAAGATTTGTACTCGAAGTCTTAACTCCAGCAGCTCAGACAAAACAACCTAACAATCCTGCAAAAACACTAAAAGATACTGTGAACTTAAAAAAATAGAGATGTCTATTTCTGCCTGAATTATTCTATCCTAATACTATTAAAAATAACACTGAGGAGTGGTATATCTGAAAGGTTTAAAATTATTTTCCTTTTTTTTTTTACCTGCTCAGTTATTTTTTACAACAGAAACACTGAATAAAGTTTCACTACCTTTGTTTAAATTTCTGCTGTATATAATAATTTATTTTGTTTTTCTAAATAAAACCTGAAAATTTAGATGTTTTATCAGAAGGATGTGAAGCAAAACACCCAAATGCTCAGATAAAACAAGTTGTGAAGGGTGGGATTTCCTGCAGACCCCACTCGATGGAGGGAAGAAGCACAAATCCCTGGGGAAGAACTTGCAGCCTAAGCCTGCAAAAACACTGCACACTAAATCCCCTCGAAATGCCAAGGACTCCTACATAGGCTCCAATTCTAGGAGCAGATCCTTCAATTTTTCATTTAGTGAATTGTCAGTTTGTAGTTAGTGACATTTAAATTAAATAAAGACTTGTTTCTTTTGCACTTGCAAATAAAAAAGCTAACAAAGTAGCTGTGTTTTACATGCTACTAAATCCCAACTCTGCAGTCATGGGGTGTTCAATTACCCCCATGCAGAAACAGCTGCCGGATAGAGAACATACAATTCAATATTAAAAATGGCAATATAGGAACTTGAATAGGCCAGTTGGGTTTAAAGTGGCACCATCTTCCCTGGAATTACATCAGTCTGAACCAGCTGATCTGACTTGACATATTTACTCTTTCAAATCATAAGTAAAATTCTTTAAAGAAACTATGAGGTTTCTTCACTCTGCTCTTAGTATAAAACCTGGGCACTTAAAGAAACTCTAAATTATAGTCTGTGATTCTCAACTGCTCTGCAAAACTCCTGCTGATTTCTCCTCCACTTGTTAAATCTGATGGGTTTGAAGTAATTTCTTGAGATATCAGTGTAAACACAGATTCAAAATGTAACTGGTTTTGAAGTAGTTTGTTGAGATGTGAGCATAAAAATAGATTCAAAATGTAACTCTGGGTTGGAAAGTTTAATAGTTTCCTTCTGATAATCTTAAAATAGTCTTAAATAAGGCCAGACTGCTGTAATGAAATATGGAAGAGATTAAAATTTATGTTAAAATTTCAGCTGAAGAAATTTTAACTCCCTGAAAGTTTCTAGTCAAAGCCCTTTGAAAATAAGAGGTTATAATGGAAATCATGGGACACTTAACTGCGGCCATACAATACAGCAAAAATATTTCCAGGAGAAAAAAATAAAATAAAATGTGAAATTACATATTGGGAATCTGCTTTCTCAGAGATGCCAAAGGCTGCCACCACACACATTAAAAAATACAGACTAATCACTAGGATCTGAAGGTTGATTTCTTCAGTACTCTGCATCTTTCAAATTCACAGTACAAAGCAAGAAGAGAGATGCTCCTGTTTAGATGCACAGCCTGCCAAAACTTCATCAGGTAGGTTATGACATCTGAACAACAGAAAGGTGGGGTTCCCCTCTCAGTACTTAGGAAAACACAGCTCTTCACATGGAGACTAAACTAACAGACCAGATATTCAGCTGTGTAACTCAATGCACACTTTTCATCTTAGAGGAGCTGATGTATGACAGTTGAAGATCTGGCTTCAGTTTTGAGGCAAGTGAAAAGTGCAACTCAACTAAATCATATGTACCATTTACAAAACAATTTACAACCATTGGTCTTGCACAGGTGTTCTTCACACTAGGTAGCCTTTGTGAAGAAATTAAGTTAAAATTATATCTAATACGAACTATTTCCTCAGTCTTCTGGGTAACGAGTGATTTTACCCTAGAAAAAGTACAGCCTTAAAGTCTGTATGCTTAACTGCTGTTATGTTCTTTCACATTCACAGCTGCTTGCATTTGAAAATGACAATTAACAGTAATGGATAAAAATGTTTGAAAGTTTTAAATTTTTGCCTGTAGTAACAAAATCTAAATTTCTATCTATTAATATACTGAATTATCTAAATGTTTTGGTTTTTTTTTTTTGTAAGATTACCTAACCAAGACATTGAAGATAGGCAGAATTTTCACTGGCTAGATCCTTAACAAAATTATTACCTGTTTATGAGACCCACACACAAAGGTGTTTCAATCTGAGAGGCAAGTTCAACCAATCTCCTGACACAATTTGTTTCCGAAATACCTAATTGCTCCATATATTTTATGTTTTATAAAAAAGGTTAAGGGCACGCTTACAGACATACTGAGTTAAGTGACTCTTACACATTAAAAAAGAAACCAGTCACTGCAAAAAGCTGCTTGTGCATGCACGGGAAGACTTGTAAAATCATCATGCTTTAAAATATGCTGCTCTTACTATCTGCATAAAGCATATGTGTGGGCGTGTGTGTATATACATATATATAAAAAAAACTATGAACACCAGAAGGATATGATTTTTTTCAATATCAGCAAATAATATTCCCTGAAGGTTCTTAAATTTTAAGTGGAAGAGGACAAGGTTACTGAATTACAAACAAATGTAAAATAACTCATTTAACTGCTATCTGAAATGCTCACAATTTCAGATGAGAGAGTTTTCTTAAAAGTTCACATCAAAATCTTTTGTGTCAAAATTATGCATGAAGGTGATCTACAAAGAATTTATTCCAGTACTTAAAAACTATCTCCTACATTTCAAACAGTTACTCTGAAAATAAAACAATTCTCAAACCACATTTTTTTTTCAATGAAGGCATTACATACTTAAAAAAAAAGAAAAAATCTGGGCCAAGAACAATGTTAAAACACCAGTGTTAGTATTATACTGATAACAAAAAGCATTTAAGTTCCTGTTACAGATTTGATCCAAAACCCCATATAAATTGATGGAAAAACTCCCACTGACTTCGGGGAGGGAAAAGAAAAAAAAAAAAAAAAAAGAAAAAAAAAATCAGACCTACAGAAGATACAGTGGTTACTTCCAAGAAGAAGAAAAGGAATTACACTAAAATAATTAGGGGGGAGGTAAAGTGACTGTGGTTTAAAAAGCAAAATAACAGAGCTAAAGTGTTCTCTCTACTTAAACTGTGTCTATGCAGACTTTCAATTCCATTATTAGAACTTTGATTTAATTTGCATAAGAAACTTTTAGCAAGTTCTAACTGATGATAAATACACATTTTTGGTAGCTACAGAGAAGTTACTTCACATGAAGAAAGGTCTTAATGGAGAGGTGAACAAAAAATCCCTGCAAGTACTGATAACAGTAAGAATTAAATAGAGATTTCTAATATATAGTTTAAATTAATCCTACTTTAAACATTACAGTTTCAGACTGTGTTTAGAGTAACATTTAGAGTAACTGTAAGTATAAAAAAAAAATCCACACAATAGCACATTATTGTATTATTTAAATGAAACTAATATTCTGGCACTCCCCATCACAAGTAGGAACTATTTTCAAAGTGGCATTTGAATGTGGTTCAGAACAAGCTCGTGCTGTCTGATGCAGACCAGCAACCCTTGTGACCACCACAGCATTCACTAACCCAACTGTCAAGCCTTCCTTGAAATTCCTATGCCAAGGCTCAATCCATCCACTGGTGGCTGCTTATCTTAGGACTTACAAGAGTATTTTTATTCCAGCATGAAGGATGCAGCTCAATCATATATACAGAAGGAAGCAGCAGTGCCTTGTGTGCACAGGTCATGCACACACATGTAGTTGGATGCGATTCATCTCACCAAACTTCAGCCAGAAGTTGTCTATCCTAAACTGTTTGTAAGGGAGGTTTAGACAACTAATGGAAGAGGAAGACATTGCCAGGAGGTATCCTCTCTAGGTGCTTACCTCTTCCCATTGTCTCAGGAGATCCACATAACAGCAAACTAGACACCTAAAATTAGAGGAGATGATTTCCACCCAAACTGATCACACACACATATATATATACACACACATATACATGTGCATACTTGTGCACACAGTATAAGACAGCTGCTTCCATAAATGTGCCATGTGCAACACAATAGTGACATTAATAAAAACTCTGGACAGAAAATTAACTACTAAATGGGAGACCGGAAAAAAAAAAAGCAAATCAGTTGTGCACATTTGTTATACATAGTTAAATCTTTAGAGTAAGCTTATTTATTACTTCTGCCTAAAAAAAGGAAGAAGAAAGAACTAATGTGTGACCGCAAAACTGCAAACTGACTTTCAAGCTGCAAAACATGGGAGTAAACAGATAGTTCAAGAAACGTTATAGGTCTGTACCTAGTCTGGTTCTCTAGGGTACTTTACATCTTTAAATATAAAACTTATTTCCTTATATGAATGTTTTAAAATGCAAAAAGATCATTTGGATGAATACTCTGAATGCTCCTATTAGCAAACATAGCTCTACTGATCTTAAGGTAGCTAAGCAGGGATTCTAAGTTATATTTTCCCAAGTTTGGTGATGATACTTAGGCTAGTTCCCCTCATACTTTAAAGTACGTTCATATGTGTGTGCTGGCACATGCATGTGGGTATACCTGGGTTTTTTTTAAACTATATATATAT
>NW_009929418.1:0-10971 GCF_000696875.1 Nestor notabilis
GGTCTGTAGTTCCCTGGGTCTTCCACATTCCTCTTCTTGAAAATGGGGGTTATAGGGTAATATAACCCTTAAAGAACACAGATTGTTCAGCAGTCATTGCAGAGTGTTGATCCTTCGAAAACCCACAATGGAAAAAATTTGCAGTGCAAGTGAAAGAATCAGCCTATTCCTACAAAAATTATGCTTGAGCATGTCCTTTCTTTTGAACCTATGGACTATTTCAAGGTATTCTGGAGGAAGGGATGGAAAAACTAAATTAAATTTCCCTTCCTATAACTTTAATGAAAAAAAAAATATTCACTAACACAAGCATAAATTGGTACTTTATTTTATAATATACTGAATTGTCCTTCTTTCTCACATGTTCCATCCACAGAAAACAAAACTTTTAAGAATCTTTTACATGGGACAGTCTTCTGCAATTAATTTTTTGAGCTAAAATTATCTGACAAATAATTATAAGCATTCTGTCTGTGCACCCAGGCCTTAATTTACTCTGTTCCCAAATCATTCTCAATTAATGCTTGTAGGCATTTACTTGCTTTAACTTACTGTTACATATGTTTATATGCTGGTGGCTAATATAATGCATCTGTTTACAACTATCAATCAGTTTTGTTTTCTTCTTGTTGATCTTAAATTTCTTTTTCCTAATCCAGTAATTCTTTTTTCTACATTTTATGTATCTCCCATTGCAACCAAATTATGAGCGTATCTAAAAAGATGGTAGAACTCTTCTGTAGTTGTGATTGATAGTCTGAAAATTTTACCTTCTGTTAAACCATTTTTTCCGTAGTCATTTTAAAGAGGATACAGTACATCCCAGAATACTTGTAAGCTGATACAAATCTGAAGAGGGAAATTTCCATCTTTATCTATATAGTACATTTTTTAGTTCCAAGCATCTAATTTTATCACTCAAATGTTTGAGATGCCAAATGTTTCATCAAAACCCAAGGCTATTTTACAGAATGTCTTAACATGCTTTTTTCAGATTTGCTAAAATCAATATATTTAATAGTGTTTTCCATCTTTTTCTTGAGTAGCTGACAAATGTAAAATAGTTGATCCCCCAGGTACCTTTATTCTAAATCTCATATAAATGCTGTCTTCTCATTTCCTTTAGTTTTGGGGTAACACAATGAAGGTGGCATTAATGGGAGAGATGCCATGATAATCTTTCAATTCAATCTCATCATGCTTTCTCATAAATTGGTATGTCTTAGTATTCATCACTTCCACTGAGATATCTTCAGACTACTAAGTCTAGCTTGTTATGTCTTTTTCTTATCTTATGCATTTGACAATCAAGATTTATCAGTATCTGTTATCTTGCTATTCCCAAGTGTCGTGGTTCAAGCCCAGCCGGCAACTTGGAACCACGCAGCCGCTCGCTCACTCCCCCCCTTTTCCTTCCTCCCCCTGCTCCCGGAGGGATGGGGAGGAGAATCGGAGGAATGTAACTCCCACGGGTTGAGATAACAGCTCTCCAGGAACTAAGGTATAATACAAACCACTACTGCTACCAATAATAATGATAAGAGGAATAACAAGGGGAGAGGATACAACCGCTCACCACCCGCTGACTGATACCCAGCCTGACCCGAGCAGTGATCTGGGCCTTCCAGGTAACTCCCCTCAGTTTCTATACTGGGCATGACGTGCTGTGGTATGGAATACCCCTTTGGCCAGTTTGGGTCAGGTGTCCTGTCTCTGCTTCCTTCCGGCTTCCCCTCCTCCCTGGCAGAGCATGAGACTGAGAAAGTCCTTGGTCAGAGTAAACATTACTGAGCAACAACTAAAAACATCGGTGTTACCAGCGTTGTTCCCAGACTGAAAGTCAAAAACACAGCACTGCACCAGCTACTAAGAAGGAGAAAAAATGACTGCTGTAGCTGAACCCAGGACACCAAGCAACCTCCTTTCCTCTTCAGTTTATTTAAGAAAATGTTTCTCCCATATTTGCTTCTAGAAATTGTTTGTTTTTCAGATTATTACAAAGCTTGCTGAAAATCTTCCCACAATTGTTCTATAAGTGTAGTCTTTGAACTGAAGATGCCCATTTTCATCCTCCATCAGATCTTCTTCATGTCAGTGCTATCTTCCCATATTCCTGTTGCCCTACTCCATCTCTTTCAGAGTTACATATGCAGTGCTTTTATCACCAGCACTTAGCTGGCTCTTTCAGTATCAGACCTAGGAGTTCTGAAAAAGAGAAGACCCAAGAGAAATGTGATGACAGTCTCCATAAATAGTGTAAAGAGTGTGAACAGAGATCAACTTCTCATTGTCTCTGAGAAAAATAAATACGGGGTATCAAATAAAGGCGGTGGGTGACAGACAAAGAAACAGAAAAGGAAATACTTCTTCACACAATGTACAAGTCTTGGTTGTGCGGCACGGGAATATTAAAATGTCACAAGAATTCAAAAAGCAATGAACAAATTTACTGAAGAAAAATCTTGCCAGGGACTGGTAGATACAAAGATGGTGCATACAGTTTGTAAGTCACAGGTTACTGGGACTTTCTGGGAATGTGTCACAATATGCTTGTCTTGTTCTTCCCTCTTCTCTGTGCATCTACTATTGGCAGCTTTTGGAAGCAAGATTCTGAGGGAGTGGGACATTTTGTATGACCTAGAGGCAAAAGACAGACTTGGCCTCTCTTCTGCTTTGTCATATTTTTCAGATTCTCTTTACAAAAACACATGACCTTTGAGGCACATCAGTTCTCAGTTTTCTTTTCCAGCCCTTATCAAAACCCTGTTCATATCATTACAGATGCCATGCTATCTGACAGCCTCCTTGTCTGTGTCAAGTTCAGCCATAACATACACATGGTGTTAAAATCCATAAGGCTTATTAATATTATCTGACATTCCTATCTTCATTTGGATTCCTCCAAAACACTCTATTTTATGAGCAACTCAGCTATTTCTTTCCATTCTTTCTGGTGCCAAGGCTTGGAGTTGTGGCTGTTTTCACTGCCTTTCAGCACTTTACAGCTTCACAGTCTACTTCCCTTATTAGTATTCTGACACATGAAAGTTAAGTGGCCACCAGCTGGTGTCATAATTTTTCAAAGCATCTTCTAAACTCATCATTTTGTGTATGTAAAGCATATCTATAAATTTGACGTATCTAAAATAGAAGTCAGTCAACATGAGTAATGCAAGCTAAAGATATTCCCTAAATATTAAATGCTTTAGAGGTAGAGGCTGTTAGACCACCAATTAGTGTCCATAGTTTTTAGTTTTCACTAATACTTGATTGGAACGCAATCAGATTCCAGGAAGGTATAGTATAGGGCCAAATTTTATTATCAAACAAATCCCAGGGAAAAAAAGGTATTTTCCAACTGAGCCAGATTATGGCTAGGAAAGAATCTGACAGCTCAAGTTGTGGCTGTTCTCAGTAATCTTGATCTCTTGCTCTCTCTCCTCTAAAGTTTACCATTTATTTGGTTTATAAAATATGTGTGGAAGGCCCTTATCAATTTGCTATAGCATGGTTCACAGCAACAGCAATTTCACTACATATACCTGCAATTCAGAGATAACCTTAGACTATTGTTGCTGTCAATTACATGTGTGTTTAGCTATCTTAAAATCAAGATAGCCAGTTAAGATCCTCCTATGGCCTAGAAATATACCTTTATGTGCTTTCAAAACCCACCCAAAACTCCTACTTTATCTTTTTGCATCCACCACAACCCCCTTGACAAGATACCTGGTGCTGAGGTGCTGCACATCAGATGCCTCTTCTGTTTTGTTCTCATAAAGGGAAACTGGACAGTTTGTATTATTGTCTGTGTATTCCTATGACAGAAAATTAGATTTCACCTTTGAAGCAAGAAGAAGAGAAAGTCATGGCAGCTTTTACAGTCTAGAAGATATACTGAGTCATGGAGAGATTATTCAAACATCACAAGCAATGGCTACACCAGCTTTTGCTTGTTTCATTTCGTGAAAAGAGTAGAGAGCATCTGTGGTTCTGCATCTTCCCTTGGTTATCATGGACATAAATCATTCGCAGATTTGGAGGCAGGAATCTTGAACTCTGCATGACATTCAGTACAAGGTCAACATAGAGTGGTTTATTTTTCTGAAGAACCAAGTTTGAGCACTTGCCTATCACAGCTGTGGTATACATGTACTCATATTTAAGACCTATCCTAGTTAGCAATGACTGTTCAGATTGTGCTTGTGTCCTGAATATTGCCAGATTTCTGAAGACATGACAAAAGAAGCCTAGCCACCACTGGGTGCTTTTTTTACCTATTCATGCTGTTGGGAAGTAAGCCAGTCACTTATTATTGGGGCCATTGACAGACTCTGAATCACTGCCATTTTTTCGTTGTCATTTGCTTTTGCATAGAAAGTCCTTTTTTTTCTCTTGTCTTGGTACAGGTATTTAACTCTTTCAGATTTAAGATCTCTTAGAGCATTACTGCAAGATGATGATCACAGAATCCAATTTTATGGGGTTTACAAACACAGGCACTAAATGTAATTACTCACCTTTAGTGGCAACAGTAATAACAGTGAAATGAATAAGCAACTTGATCTATTGGATATATTAATTTGCCAGACAAACTTGGACAAAAGTAGTGTAAGAGAGTGTGGTATCAAACTCTTTATCCTAAGAGATAGAGGATACCAGCATTGATTTCTTGAGTATTGACTGATTCACTATTGCTCTCTCTGACATATGAATCACTACATTTTCCAGTAATAAATGTCAGGTATAATGTTTAGAAATACAAGAGTAACAACTTACAGCAAGGATCCATATTAATTTTTCCCTTGTTAGACCTGAACTGTGCATCAGTTATCTCCAGCCTGGTGATAAGTAGCCTCCTCAGAATTAGCAGAGGTTAATTCTGTGACATATCCCTACACTCCCAGTAACAAATAATATCTCTCTCCTATTTAAGTGGTACCTTTGTTTCTCTGGTTCAGAACAAAAGCCTGAGAAGTCGACTTTTTTCCTCTCTTAGCTCTGTTCTTATGGGCATCTGTTTCAGATAGAGTTAAGGGTCTTTTAGTTGATTCAAACATCTGGTGCTATAAATATTCGTACCTTGGCAGGATTCCAAATATTTTGTGTCTATGGGCTTCTTTTTCTAAAAAATATATGAGGGGGAGCTTTCCTCCATCTGATGCTTGCTCAGTTATGACCGTATCTCCAAAAACTGGTGAAGGAAGAAGAAACTGAGGGTGTATAAAAGCAGTACACTCAGGCAGACAAAAAAAGCCCCAAACATTTAGACCAGCATCCTTTCTGACACTGATGAATAGCACATGACTATTCAACAGTGCTAGCGTGATTATACGTTGAGTTCTTCAAGGCTTCATTAAGTCTTGTCTAAAGTTAGCAGAGAAGCCCTTCTTACAGCCAAAAGAGACACCAAAGTAAATGTGGACTCCCGCTGAAAGAGATTCTCCATCCTTGCAGATAACCAGTTTTTGACTGGGCAAAGCCTGAGTAACCTTATCTAACTGGGCCTGCCCTGAGCAGAGAGTTGGACCAGCTGACCTCCAGCCTACATGATTCTGTGACTCCAGCATTCATGAATCCACTGCTAATCCCTTGGTAGGAGTAAAACAAATTCTTCTCATACTTATCTGGGATCTTTTCAGTTATGCAATGAAAACATCAAAACACAGATTCAGTAGATTTCTGAAGGCACACAGGGTACAGGCAGGTGCTTACATATGGGTTAGATGTCCAAGCTTCTGTTACAGTCAATGGAAATCAAATCAATAACCGATAGCTGCACCACATCTTAAGAAACTAGGTTGCCCACATTCCCTGCGTCTGTCCTTCAAATGGAGCTGGGATACAGTCAAGGGAAACAGGACCTAGGAAAGCAAGCTTAGATCCATACGTATAGGGAGCAGAGGACTACTACTTAGTTCCAGTCAAACTCTCAAACTATTAGCCAATATGTTTTCTCACATCTGTTGGTTTCTAAGTTTCCAAAGGTTCTTGCAAATAATTTTTCACCTCTTTCTCTTCATCTGGTGCCTTCTTTCTAAGACTTAAGATTGCCTGCAGATTTTACAGAGGCCTCCGTTTTGATTTCCCACCATCTTGCTTCTCACTTCATCTCAATGCAAACAGCTTAATAGCAGTATTGTCAGCATATGATTCAGCACTTCTGGAAGCTCTCACTGCAGAGTATTCCAAATGACAAGGAAGTAACCTCACTTAATTCTTGCTCAGTGTACTTACTAAACTACAGACTTACGGCTGGAACATACCATGGTCCTGATCCTCAGTCAGTCACTCTCCTTTCCGAGATAGGTTTTTTTCCCTGTTATGAGCACATGACAGAACTAGCCCTGCAGTTGGTGCCCACAGGGCTTTCACCTCCAAGAGAATAGGGCTGGCATGTGAACACAGTTCCATAAATAGAGGAGACTAGTCTCCTATGCCTAGAATTAAACTTTTGAACTTCCTTTCCCTCTTTCATCTTTTCCCCCTTATTCTAGCACGAGCAAAATTAGCCTTTAATTGGCCTTCTCCTCAATTTTCTAGCCAGAAAGCGCTAATCAAATGAAACATCATTAAAAAAATAAAAAGCATAAAAAAAATAAAAAGAGCTCCAACACTGAGATGAATTACCTTCTGCTATTATATTCTGCACACCCTATGGGTCACCTGCCAGTTTCCTCATCTTGTGCACTTCCTTTTTAAGTCTGAATTCATTTAGGAGCTCCTTGTAGGACTCCTGTTGCCTCTGATCTCTTACTTGTTGGGATAGACCTTTCTTCAGCTTGCAGGAGGTGACCTCTTGTGCATACTCAAAGATGACTTTCTGCCACTGCAGTCCTAGCTCAGCTCAGATGTTGACAGATGCGTCCACTCAGATTCACTGAATTAGGCATTGTTCCAGAAACCTACATGCTTTTGAAAATAAAAGTATGGGAAAGACTAGAACAATTTTAGTTATTTTGACTGTGTGTTTGCATATTACTAGTTCCTGAGGTGTGTCTGGATAAAATTTAGGCAGCTGCCTCTAGCTGAAATAAATAGTATAGTGAATTCTGACAATGGGACATGTTGTTTGACTGTCATCATGCTAAACCAATGAAAAATAACATTTTTGTCCATGCTTAACAAGTTGAGGTAAGCGGTTATATTCAGACAGTTTTAACAATCACCTAATCTCACGTGTCTAGCTAATAGGTTGAAACTGTGCGTGTCAGAAATCCTCTAGAAGTTTTCTCAAGGGCTTTGCAAGATACAGAATGCTTACTCAACAGGACACCTGAGGCACAGGGCCTTACACATAACTTAGGCTGAGTTAGCACTGCAGCTGGCTAGGTCTGGTTGACGCTATGGTGGTTAATGGCATAGCAATGCTCTGGTTTTGTTTATATTCTGACTTAAAGTTCAAAGGAGACTAAGCTAGCATTACAAGGAACCACTGTAACAGTGCGACACTGTGGTTTTTAATGCAGTTGTATTGCAAAGACAGAATAAAAGGGTGATTCCTAATCCAAGAGGTTTATTATTTATGCACAGCTTTATTTTATATAGAAGAAAATCAATTTAGGCATAAAGCCTGCTCAGGAGCTGTATATATGGGAAACATATATAATGATGAGCAGACTGAAAGTTATTTAGAACAAAACCATTATCAGTACTCTGCAGGACAGTGTCACAGTACATCTAATTGGAATGATCAGCATCATTTTGATACCGAAGATAATTTTTATAGCTTTCTCAAATAGATTTTTATATTGTGTTATGAGCATTAGGAGAAATGCCAATACATTCGACTTACTGACCTAGCAGTAATTTACTGTGAATATATACTCAGCTTCCCTCTGTTCCTGTAGGACAGAGACCATGCATTACAGTTGCTATTTTTAAGCAATACTGGCACTATGAGAGCACGGAATTACTTCTGCATCTATTACTTGGTCTTTCCTCTTCTAGTTCATTAAAAAAATGATTTTCAGATGACATCCAGCCCTTAACTGTTGGATATTTTGTGTACAACCAATTTAAAAACAAAGTTGCTTTCAGATTACTGGCTGAACAAATGTTTGAATAATCTTTCTCCTAAGGAATACACATTAACCTGTTTTCTGCTTAACCATATCTTATTGACAATCTGAAAAAAACAATTATTGCCAAGATCAGAGTAGAAATGTCTTGTCCAAACAGGACTTTGTAACAGCAATGGACTTCCTGCAGCATCCACCTGTATTGACTTTCCATCCACAAACTGTATTGTCAATGTTATTTTCTACCATTTCCTCCATTTTTATTTTTTTTTTTTCCCAAAAGATTTTAAGGGTTTGGGGATTTTTTTTTTGTTGTTCTTTGTTTTCTAACTGGAGGCATTTTCTCACAGATTTCCCACATTCCTTCACAGTTTAGTGTGCATTTACATTGTATATCTGCATTTCTGCTCTACTGTCATCAGTTTTATCAACTCTGCCTTACTCCTGCACATTCCATTCTACCCCATTTGTTAAATGGAAACTTCAAAGCCATATGGGGATTTTTTTATTTGTTAAACACTATGTATTTCCATAGCAACACATGTTGGCCATTGTCAAGACTATGTTTTTAATGTTAGATCTGTATCTGAAAAAAACCACTGAAAAACTTTACCAAGCAAGTTTTAAAAAATTGCAATTGCTTCTTGGTTTTTCAGGTAGTGCCCAACATTGGTGTTTGTTACATACTAGTATTCAAATCATTATGTTTTATTACAAAGCATTTTAAAAGAATAAGTCACTAACTCGCAGATTTTAAAGAAAGGAGATAGTTTTAAAGAAAACAACTTCAAACTGGCACACACTCACGTGTTTACTCCTGAGATTCTTCTGCTTTGTACTGACTTCTCTCAAATTCCACATGCCTCTCCAAAGAGGTAGGACTTAGCAGGTCTTTCCTACTTAGTGTCAGATGCTTCCCTGTCACCTGTGTGAAACGCTGTCAGCCTTTGCATCCATTCTTCACAGCAACATCCAGTCTGGGTCACATTATGTGGAAATACAAGTTTTTAAGAAAAATCCACTCTGAGACAAGCACAAGCTGCCTCAGCATTTATTTATGGACTCTGTACCACTTCCTCTAGATTCACAGATTACTCTGCAACACTGGCTAAGCACTTGTCTTCCAGTGGCAGCTCTCTATGCTCTTTTTTCCTGCAAAACCATCAAGCTACACTGAAGAAGCTGTGCTGCTGCTAATGTGAGCGCTGGCTCCCTGAATTTGTCTGAAGTGTAGCAATGTCTGCTAGACAACGTTCCTTTACATCCATGGTCTCCTGCTTTACAGCAAAGGTTATTAGCATGGGTTGTAAGGGAGACTGTTAACAGAGACACAGGGATCTGACCACACTACTAGTTTAGACGAAGTGCAGCTATACACTGTGACAAGCTTGTCAATATACCTGAACTAGTTTCAAACTGTCTCTGTGACAAACAGGAAATAGCTGTGGCAGTAGAGATCTCCATGCAGACTGCAAAATCCATCCTAGACCAAGGCAAATATTTGAGAGGTTTCTCACCCTGAGCTCTGCGTTGCAGCAATAGCATTTAAAGCTGGTTCAGGTATATCAGCATGGTATTTGGACATATCCAAGGACCAGATTTATAAGACTATACACATGTATATACACACTGAACAGAGATATCTGTTGACAATGTAATTGAAAATCTGTATTTAGCTACAAAATCTTAAAAAGTAGCCCAGTATTCTTATTAATGATGCCTCTGGCATTGCCTATGTTACCTAAAAAAAGGAGAGGAAAAGATGAAGCAAACCAAGCCAACCTCTTGCTGTTTCTTTCTAAGAAGTTCAGTCCCAGTTGTTTCTTTAAGCCAACTTCCTGCTTAAAGTAGCTATCTAAATATCTTGTGCAGTTTACGTAACCAAGAACATGGATTTAAAGAGTTTATAAACAGTTTAAAAACAGTGAGGTAAACAAATACAGTCAGTAAATTCAGAGCCTGGTTTCAGATCAGTCCATGAATAAATTAAGTACATTAATTACATTAAGATTTACATTCAGAAAAATCTGTTTATTTACCACTGAATTACCTGTACATGAGATTTGAAAACCAATGCTTAATATTCAAAACAAAGCTATCCTGAAAAAAACCCTGAAATCTTTTATTTATTTTTTGAATAGAAATTATATAGAAGCTTTTATCCTAAACAATATACAAAAGACAGAAGAATACGGCAGTAAGCATAATACTTACTTAAAATAGTACAGAATTTTAGAATAATAGAAACATGTAGTATGGTTTTACGTGTGTTTATTATGATAAAATGAACCTAGTTCTGGAATCTAACTAAGTTCCATCAGAAACCATAAAAAATTGAATTGGCTTATACAGGTGAAGAAGTGTAAAGTTCAATATAGTTCTTACTTATTTGCTGGCCATTGTCTCAATAATGAATGAAAAACAAGTTTAAAATTGCTAACAGTCTTGCACTGATTGCCTTTGTGCACTTATGTTCAGACTTACACTCTGAGTTCAGATCACATCCTTCAAGTCAACTTTTCACAGATCTGAGCTGCAACAGCTATTACTACCAAGATTCTTTTCTTGGCTTGTTTTCATGGCAGAGCAAAGTTGAAACTGTTGGAAACTTGCTGACTAACAGCAATTACGTTTTTTCTTTCCTAGAACAAATCTGAAGCAATACTTTCATTTAAATGCCATTTTGATCCTATTTTGTTTACAGGCCACTTAGAACACTATTTATGTTTCCTTAAATACAGATACATTACAATAAGCAATTTACTATGTGATTACAGTGCTAACCATTACTGTCACTGTAGACCTTTATGGTTTAAGAAGGTCAAACTGAACAAGTAAACCTTAAAACTAGTATTCAGTCAACATGGCTTATTCTTCTAAAAAGTCCTAACAGTTCTGATACGCACACTTCTCAAGTGAGTACAAGAGAGACATAGACATACTGAAGAGC
>NW_009929418.1:11002-13864 GCF_000696875.1 Nestor notabilis
TCACCAAGACAGTGAAGGAACCAGAGCATCTCTCCTATGAGGAAAGTCTCTGAGACCTGTGATTCCTAGGCTGGAGAAGAGAAGGCGCAGGGGGGATGTCATCAATGTATATAAACACATGAAGGGAAGGTGCAAAGAGGACACAGCCAGCCTCTTCTTAGTGGTGCCCAGTGACAGAAGGAGAGGCAGTGGACACAACCTGAAACACAGGAGACTCTCTCTGAATATCAGGAACAGTGTTTCTTTCTTACTGTGAGAATGACCGAGCACTGGCACAGGTTGCCCAGAGAGCTTTCGATGTCTCCACCCTCGGAAATAGTCAAAAGCCTGGGCACGGTCCTGGGCAACTAGCTCTATGCTGCTTGCACAGGGAAACTGGGCCAGAAGACATAAAGAAGTCACTTTCAACCTCAGCTGTTTTGTGATTCAAAGGTGCCTTAGTGCTTGCCCATTACTTTGCAATATAGATTAATATTATGCCATAATCAAAACCTCTGGAACCAGACAGTTAAATTAAAATCTAGAAATACCACTATTTTGAAAATACAAACAACTGTCAGAAATTCATGACATCCTTTTTCAGCCTTTTACCATCACAATGACATAGTCTCCTACCAGTTAAGAGAAAAGTACAATGTTCCAGAAGGAACAAGAACTGAAAGATGAACATAATTAAAAGCCTAAATTAGTCACATTGTTTGTTTGGAGGATGTCTCCTAAATACACTTCCTGAAGATAACATTCCTGAAGAAAAAGAAGTTGGGTCTCTGTGTATCTCCTAAGTTGTATCACCCATCCAAAATTTGTCCCCAAGTAATGAACTCCCTCCCCACACACACCTTTATTACCTGTACTGAATCTAACCCTGCCTCGACTGACTCTTTTCCCAAGCTCTATGAAATATTTTCTAGTTTCCCTATTAAAGGTACTCTGTTTCTTGCCTACTGTCTTTTCTTCCATTAAAAAATGATTTGCACAAGTTCAAAACTGAAAGTACACCCCAATAAATGCTTACTCAATCGTATTCTAACATTTATAGACTGAAATACTATTTGGTAGCTATTAACTGTGGCCCATGTTGGAGTTTCTAGGACAGTGTGTTCCACAGAGTTGAGGTACAAAAAAGCACTTGCAAAAACCATGGAGGTCAGGTAACACCTTCGACCTTTGAGATCAACGCTTCATTTCTGATTGAACACCACTTTCCTGGGCTCAGATGTCACACACAACACTATAGGAATACTTTACTCTGCGGAAGTTTGTTTCTAACAATATAGAAGGTACTAGAAGTTAAACCTGTTATACAAATGGTCCAAATTCCATTTCCCATGAAATCTGGTCATATAATTGACATTCTCCTTCATTTTGGTAACTGAAGCACAGTGCAGTACTCTCTACAAACTATTCTTAACCTCAGTATGACCTCTACTAATAACTGTTCCTTTTAAGCCAGAACAGTTAAACACAGAAACTTTCATTATGTAGAGAGATAAAGAAGAAAAAGGAGGAAATCCTGATAGGAAAATAATAATATTAATCCATTTCTAACCTGTCTTTCTCTGCCAACTTTGATTCCTAACTGCTAGGGCTTTTGATGTGCAAGACTTCTTGTATGAGGAACATAATAAATACAAGGAACAATAGAGTAGGCCTCAACTTCCCAAACTTGTTTTGTTTGGGTAGTTTCACTAACTGCTGCATTAGCCAGATAGGGGCTGCAAGCACATGCAGAAAGCCTCATGCTTCCACCTCCTCCTCCCTCAGAATCCTGCATAACTTCACTCCCACCCTGTCTAGAAACAAAAGTGCAAGCTGGCTCACCAGTTCTCTGCCCTCCTACTTGCACACGCTGGTACTTGACTCCACTACCCTAAGTCCTCACCCAGCTTACTTGTAATGACTGCCTGCACGAAAACGCTTACCCTGCTCACAGGTCAGCCTCCATGCTGGCAAGCAGCCTGCATGAAGGTGATGATCCGGGCTGCTGGATAAAGTTTTGTGTGCAAGACACTAGTGACAGCAAGAAGCTGCTTTTGTGAAAGCGTTTACCTTTCAGATCAGTTATACTCCAAATACATGCAGTAGGAACTGCAGCTAGAGCTATTACTAAATTCTTTCATTCCACAGCTGCATGTCTGACAGTTTGGGAACCTAGGAACAAGTCAACCTAATGGGATACGCCACTATAGGTGGCGTTTTACACTGGTTTACCCCAGGCAGTCATAAACATATAAGCATTTATGGTTTTAAGGAGGAAGCGGGAAGAATGTCACACTCTCTTGTCATGCAACGGTGCTTTGTTCTCAAAGGAACAGAGCACAAATGGGCTCATGACTCGTAATTAATTTACGTAGATACCCATTCAAAATCAATACCCCAGGTCCCCAGGGTGTCTTCTGTGGCATATCTTACTTCTTGCCCCAGGGACATAAATGTCCAAGGCAGGCACGGGTTCTGGGACACAACAGCCTCACAGAATAGTACTGCACAGAAGAGTGGTGAAAGGGCTGATGTGCAGACACGCAGTCATGAGCTAGGCACCACGTACGTCACCTGGACAGAGGCCGAGGACTGCCGCCAACACGGCCAGCGGGCTCAGCGCCTCACAGCTCAACACAGCACATTGTGTCAGAGGCCGCGGCAGGGCCAGGGCCTCTAACAGCCCCCGGACTCAGGGATGGACAGGAGGCACCAAACCGCAGTGCCCTCAGCAGCGGCAGTGAGGATGGCGGTGCCCGCAGGCGGGAGAGCGAAGGGAACAGGGTAAAGGAGCGTGCCCGGAGCGGCAGGCAGGAGAGCGACCGGCGCTGCACACACCAACATGGCTCCCGCCCCCGGAGACACCTGCGCGCATGTGCGCGC
>NW_009929419.1:0-31305 GCF_000696875.1 Nestor notabilis
ACGGAGCGCTTCCCCCTGCGCTCGGCGGATACAATAGCGTATTTTTCAGGGGGTTCTCGCTGCTGAGCCATTTTCCTGTATTTACTTCCCGGCTGCGTATTTTTGGGGGGTTATTTATTATTTTTCCTCCCCGCCGATCCCGAATTATTTTCCTCTAAACACGCCGGGCGAGCCCAGTTATCCTGAAATGTTTCCCGTGATCCATGCGTGTGTTTACTTCCATCATGGGATTAGCATCTTCCAGTGCTTGATTCCAGAGAAATTTGGGTAGAAAAAGGGGGGAGGGGGTCACGTAAAGGGGAGAACACAGCGGTGAGATTTCTTGGGAAGTAGTCTTATTTCCTAAGGAAAAAGCAGCCCCTCGGTGCACCCCGAGGTGTCATCTCTGCGATGGTTCAGTTCGTGTCCAGGTGGCTCAAAACGCAGGCACAATACAGATGATCTCGCCTGTTATGTAAAATGCACTTGAATGACAAACTGTAGTTTTCCATGAAGCCGGTCAGGATATGGGAGGAACTGCAGGGGTGGGTTGGTTGCGTTTTTTTTTTTGCTTTATTTGTTTTGACTGACCATTATATTTTGAACTGGTTCGGGCCATGCCCGCGTTCCCGGTTACATCATGTCATGTGTTGTGTACAGGGTACTTTGTGCCTCTAAAAATAAGGCGAGGTGAAAGCCCGTTTCTCAGAGGTAGTAGCAGAGTACTTGAGCTGTGCCACGGTCCCATTGCCAACGGGATATAAAACATTGGGGGGGGGCATTTATAAGGTGTCTCTGCATGTGACTAAGCCTCTGCCATAGTTATGGATTCGGGAAGCTGTTTGGATATGAGCGTTTTCTCTTTAAACCCTTATTTTTCCCTCTTTAAACCCATATTTGTCCTTTTTATAGCCTTTGTTTTCATGGAGGAACCTCTGCTGCTCTTCCCCCTGCTTTAGCGTAGTCCTCTTGGATTCCTGTGCTGGCACAGGAGCAGTGCGGGTAGTGACGCCGTTCAATCCGATATTATTTCTTTAATTGAGAAATCAGCAGCTTTTTAGATCAGCGAAGGGGGAGATGAAGCAGAGTCACCCCCGGAGGCTGTAAAGGCAAAGCTGGGGAATCCCCCAGTTCTGGGATGGGATAGGGAGTTGGCTTTTCCTTCCCGACGTGTCAGCTCTCGGCCACCATCGGAGCCGAGCTATGGGCAGCATGGTTTTTGGCACGGGAGGAATGGGTCTGGTTGGGTTCAGTCTATTTGTAGCTGCAGTGCCAAGGTAGCACAGCTGTGTAGGGCTTAATGGATTGATAGGCTGCAGGAGCAGTTAATTGTGAAACTTGGTTGTGATACTGTTCTAGCTGATGGGTAATGATTTAGCAATGAGGATGACTTGTGTTCCCCCTTCAGAAGCGATAAAGCAGCAGATGACCGGGCAGATGTGGCTGTGTTTCTCCTATCCCTCCTCCCCTCCACCTCCTTTTCCTTTTATTATTATTTTGTTAATGCTGTATTTGAATCTCATTTGCTCTCGGAGATCATCCGGTAACCAGAGAACTGGTGACATTCTGACATCACATGAGTTGGGGGTGAAAACGGAGCAGTGCTTTGACCAAAGTCACTTCCTTTTGCCCTGTTTATAACTGTGTTTTTGTGAACTCGACTGCCATTATCTAATGAACCCTCAGAACAAAGCCTGTCTCCGGGAGTTTCAGCACTCCACCCTTTTTGTGCTCAGGCTGCAAGTGGTGCGTGTCCTTAGGAACCTCAAAACCCTTTTCCAGGGATGATAAGTCTTCAGGCATAGTGAAGTCAAGATAAGGCCTGAGGACTTCGTAGGCCCTACCAAGGCAGGGAAAGGGTAAAGCCTAGGGAGGGAGGAGAAGGGGCAAGTAGCACCTATTTTGATTTGTGGGCCTTCCCCATGCCCCCTTTCCGTATCATTTTCCTTTTCTGGAGCTATTCTTTGGGAGCAGGTCAGTGATACCTCTGCCCATTCCCACTGAACAACACCCCATTTTGCTTATTTAGTTTGGGTTTTTTACTAGCCTGTGTGGGAAACAGATGGACCAGCTTCTACTTAAATGGGAATTTAACTTATCAGAAGTGTCTGGGGTGAATCACTTACTGATCAGCACAAATAATAAGTGAGTTCTGCGCTCGTGCCTCTCTCCAGAGCGTTGATCAGTTCATTAAGAAGAGCCTCTCAGCGTCTGAGCACTCAGGATGAGGTGAGATCAGAGATGATCTGAGAAGCACCGTTTCCGTTCCTGTGCTTTATAAATACCGTGTCCCTGCTCCTAACTTCCAGGAATACAATGTCTGCCTGGACTGAAGCACAGCAAAGGCCTCAGCGTGCTGCTCACTTGGAGAATCCTTCCTTGTAAATCAGAGTTGAACTGTGTCCTCAAGGATGCAGGTTTAGCATTTAAGCTGGAATAAAGGCTTTCTGTTTTGTCTCAGCTGGGCAAGGAGTTGTCACACTCGGATCAACAAGAGTCCTGGTGATGCAGGACTTGAGTAAACATAATTCCATTAAGCCCTGCACATGTCCTGAGCTCAGAGCCCTGTTTTTGGAAGAGGATAGTTTGGAAAAGGTCCTGTTGGAGTTTCAAAGCAAGTTACAAGATAAGAATGTATTTCCCCCTGCCATGAACTGCCAAAGTATTGCTGGGTTTAGAGAGTGAGACAAACTGCGGATGGGGTATGCTCAGAGCTGGGAAGACTTAATTCCATAGGACAGAGTTTTGAGAGTGCAATACCTGAATGTAGTGGTGAAACTGTGCTGTTTATCTAATAGAGCAAGGAGAAAGGATAACAAAATCTCATCTGAGGAGAGGAAAAGGGGAGTAGCTGTCAGCCTGGACAGGCCACAGCTTCATCCATTCCTTAGTTCAGCTCTTGCTGCAAACTTACTCTTTGCAGATTTGGTGGAAACACCAAAAGCTTAATTGAAATAAATATTTTTGTATCAGGAGCTGCTTTGGGCCTCAGAGACATGAGCAGAAGATGGACCTTGGCTCCACCAAACATTAGGAGTCCTTTTCTCTGAAGTCTTTATAACTTCCTGTTGAGGTCTGCAGCAGCCGGATGTGAAGGGAAGGGTTCCTGTGAAGTTGCCTTACCACCAAGTGAGGTACAGCAAACCCAGTTCAGGCTGTAATTACAACCTGTAGAAAGGGACCTGTGATGTGTGATTGAACATCACCTCTTATTAAATGAGTATCTCTGTTCTGGAGTTCGTGTTGTCTTGGTTTTAGTTGTTGCCACAGCAGTCTTTGTGGGTTGTTCTCTCTCCTCTGAGACCCGAGGAGCAATAAAAGCTGAGATCTGCAGTTAGTTGAGCAGCTGTGTCCTGGGGGACTGTGCTATGATGAACTCCATTCAAAACAAGGTATTTAAACTCTGCTGGAGATGACCCCACCAGGTTGGGCAGCGACTGGAGACACTTATTTCTGCTCTTCTCTGTTACTTCCTCTTGAGGACGTGGCTGCTGAACACCAGGCACTCAAGAAGGCTTTTTGTAGTGCCAGTCTCTGCCTTGGCTTAAAATGTGAAGTATTAAGGTGGTGCCATTTATTGGGGCTGGGTGAAAAGTTTTGGTACCGGTTGTGTGCGTTTGAGCAAAGGTTGGTGTGACCGCACTGAGTGGAGGACAGTGTGTCTGTGCAATGAAAAGGCAATTCTGGTTTTTGCTCCCTGAGTCCTGAGTTCACGTTTTCATATTTCCTGGGCACCTTGCCCAGATTATGCGAAAGAAAAACAAAATCTCTCTGATACTGGACGGGGGAGACCCGGATTTCACAATAAAGCTCCTTTTTTTTCCCCCCTCATTTCTCTGATGTGCTGCTGCTCTCTGTGAATGTCCCGTTAATGGGGTTTTTTAACCACGTTTCTTTTTATGTGACTGTAAACAGAAACTTTGTTCTGAAGTGTAACTGAACAGCAATGGGTGTTTTTCTCTCATTTCCCAGGTGAAGGCATTCTTGCTTGTAATTATTCAACTCTCCAGGCTTTTGATGAGGGAGATGACAGTTAATCTTGCTTTGTGGCTTTTGTTTTCCTTTCGGACATGATATTGATAAAACCTGCTATGTCTCAGATCATGCACTTGATTTAGTTCATTTATATCCAGTGAGAGTTCACAGGTATAAGAGAAAATCCTTCTTGCAGAAGGTGGCCTCATGATACTGTTTAGAGTTGACCATGTCGCCCAGCAAGTGGAAACAGCAGCTTTTAGTTGAATCTTGAGGGCTTCTGGTTGGCAACAAATGTTATAAAAGTGGACCTCTCATTTGTTCCAGTGCGTAAGTACCATTCCCTGGGAAGTTCTTAATAGTAAAACCCTTATTTTTCCCAGAGAGATGGGGTGCGAGTCTGTAGTAGTAATACGTATAGAAGGTACTTGTGTATCTATTGTGAAACTTTGTGGTTCTTAGGTACGTTCTTAACCTTTTTGCCATTAATATTAACAAAGAAAAAGCCTGTTCCCTGGATGTAGGTTGTTAGAAGCATGCAGTCTGCCAGCCTGCATGGGAGAGCTGCCTTATCGATGACTTACCTTTCTGAACTTGCCTGTCATGTTTCCTTAAGGAAAGCTTTGAGAGTTGCTTCTCTTGTAAATCTCTGTGAATCTGTAAACATCTGTCTTACAACGATAAAACGTTGGAAGGTGGTAACCAAAGGCATATAGAGGGTCTGTTCTGCAGTTTTGGTAGAGGTACATTTCGAGGGCTCAGGATGTTAGCTTGTGTGTGGAGTACCTGCGTTCTGAGTGGTGCTGACTGCTGAGGTTAGATGTAGAGATTTCAGTTGCAAGATGAAGTGTGTAGGGATTTTATTCTAGCAAGTTTGGATGGGTTTTTTTGTATGTTTTGGGATTTATTTTTCCTCTGAAAGGTATTTGTAACCACACAAACTCAAGAGCTGGCTGCAGTGCTGATTCGTGGTGGGGAAGGAGAGGGGAAGTGAGAGTCGGTAGAATGTTCACTTCCTTCAGGGTAGCTTTGCCTTTGCTTCTACTGCAGCAACGCCTTTGAGTATATATACTCTGCAAAACCTGCTGTTGGATAGGACGGGAGGTGAAGGAGTTTAGGTGGTCCTGTAGTCTTTGTGTCTAACACAGAGGATATTTGTCCTTTACATGTGTGGTGAACTGAAGTCCTCGTGACCACCCATAACAACCCTGACACCCGTCTTGTGTCTTCATTCCTTGTGCGAGATGTAGGAAAAGGTGCATGTGCTCAGGTGGGTTTGGGCGAGAGCCTCGTGGGAGGAGAGCTGGGGAAGGAAGGAGGCCTCCCAGCAGCTGTAAAGAGCAGTCCCAGTGTGGTTTGGCACGTGGTGAAACTAGGCAGTAGGTGCAGGAGTTTGAATGTAATGTCAGGGGTTTAAACTGTAATTCAGGGATTACAAAAGTGCCAGGTAGATAGATGAGTGTGTCGCCAAGCGCTGCTGGGAGGGATGGAAGGCAGAGGTAATGTAACTGTTGGGTGCAGGGCTCAGTGGCCTGAGAAAGGGTGGCCATGGGGGACTCATATCTGCAGGTATGGAGAGCCATTCAGTAGAGAAACGATGGGTGGGCAGAGAGGAGGCTGTTGATCTCCAGTGTCCTGGATGCAGAGCTGCCCTGATCTTCTCATGAACCTTATTGGAAGCACAGATACCCAAGTTCTCCCCAAGAAACTTTTGTCAACAAAAATTGCAGAGAGCAAAAACTTCCCCTGTTCATTTTGGGCTGATTTTCTGAGGTGTTGCACAAAACCACGTGCTTGGAAACCCAGTTCTCCCTTCAATGGCTTGTTGTAAAATTGGGTTTGAAAAACAGGAGGTCTTGAATAAGTCAGCACGCTGAAGGATTATTTTCAGGGGTGTTGTGACCCGATAGCTGCTCTGGGGTATAGTGTGACTGGGCACCTTCCTCCTGCCTCTGCTCACATCCCATCGTTGCCTCGACCTTGTTCCCACTCTTCCCTCTGCCCTGTGTTTAAAAAGCAGTGGGAGGTTGAATGTTGGTGTAGTTGACGTGGAGCTGTGGGTGAAGCCACCGGGTAGGCTGGTGGCTTCCCTCTGCGAGTGGCCTCACATGCACTCCTTGGGAAGATGGGCGAGTTACGGTTACCCTGTTTTTACCTGCTCACTGGAGCCTTTCATCTTTCCTCTGTTAATTAATGCTAACTGCTCTGGCAGTGCTCTAGTTTTAAAGTGAAAATGAAGGAGGTGCTTGTGGGGTTTGAGTATTATCTTAAGACACGTTGTAAACGCCATGTTGGCCTTCCAGAAGAAGCTCCTTTTGGATCTTCCCAAGTGAAGTCCCGTACAAGGTGTTGTGCCGGGGCTGCTGGAGCAGCAGACACCTGGTGGTGGTAGAGCTGGAGTGGTAATCCAGGTATTTTAACTCTTGGCTACCAGCAGGAGAAGCCGCTTGGTCATGCACAGGTCAGTTTAAGTGCTGGGAGTTGTAGTTCCTTGGTGGAGAAACACTGCAGAAAGGAACCCGTGGGTGCTCCCATCAATCCGATAGTACTTATGGGTGATACCAGTTTGGGTAGAACTTGCCAGGATGGTTTGAGTCCCAGAGGCAGACAAAAGATTCAGCCTAATTCTTAGAATTCCCCTCAATTTTCAGAATGCTCTGAAAGCTCCTCAGGCTGTGTCCATTCTTTTCCATGGCCTTTTCATTATTCCTCCTTCCTCTGGTCACCTCAGAAATGCCTTACCTTCTTCTCCCCTCCAATCCTCTCTTAGGAAGAAATTATTGGAAAGTGTAGTCTGGCTTTAATAATAACCCAAACTTCTAACCAGAGGGAGGGAACATGCTTACAAATGTTCCTTAATGTTTTTTCCAGCAGTTCTTTGCAAGAGTAGATATCTCCTTCTCTAGCACAAGAAGCTGGTGCTCTCTAGCACACAGGCAGTTTCTAAGGACTTAAAGAATAAAAACCCTAAAATACACCCAAGAACTTTTGGAGGTCATCTTTAAGCTACTAGAACAAAGCCTTATTCTCAAGGGAGGCTTTCCAGGCTTCCAAAGTATTTTAGATGCTGTCTACCCAGCTAAAAAGGAAACCAAGGAGGGTTGCAGTAGCTTAGGAGGAGGATTTTCTGTTTCAAGTGAGTTTGCTAACCCGGAGGAAAAGGCAGCATGTGTAAGTTCTGCTTCCGTTTTCTACTTCTGTTAATGTAACTAAAGTTGATGACCTATAAATTAACTGTCACATACTCTCCAGCCTAGGTAAGCTCCTGCGTGGGTGCAGTGCAGTGCAGATACATTCATAAAGAATCCCTGCATTCAGTGCCAAGTGTGGGTTTTCCCGGGTTCTTTTGCTGAAGGGCTGTTCTCATACCCTGCAGTGGCACTGTTGGTGAAGAGCCTCCAGAGTCCTCTTTGGGAGACACACCAGCATGTTTCTGCAGAACTGAGAGTGCCTGGTAGGAACAGTCATTCAAGCACACGTGTCTCCAGTGAAGGGCTTGGTGAGAGGCTGGAGGGCGGGAAGTCCTTTATTCTGAGTCTTCCTCCCTCCTCTCCCAAGGGTGTCATAGCTACAAGTGGGAAGTTCCCTGCAAGTTCCTTTTTTTTCTCTACTCCCTGAACAGTCATGTTGGATGTTTATTTTAAGGACCCAAATGGTGACTTGAAGCCATTTCTGTAAGCGCACACTCAATTTTTAGGCGTGCAGTCTCTTTTTTTCGGGAAGGACAAGGTACAGTTAGCTACAACACACACTTAAGTTCTGTGAAGAGGGGACTTGAGGTCTGGACCCACCTCTGTTGTACCTCTTCTGGTACGGTAGCTCCAATTCATAGTTTTGATTCAGTTCCTCTGCGAGTGTATCCGTTCTTCCCTGTCTTCTTCCTCTGTGTCACCTGAGTTTGGCAAGAGAGTTAGTTGGGAAGGCTGCAGGTGGCCTGAATTGCAGACCAGTTGTAGACCTGTGTACATGCTTGTTGCAGACCAAAGAGAGCACCTAACCTTGAGCTTCTCCTGTGGCCTTCCCTTTAGGGGGAAGCCCTGATGTCTGTCTCTGGTCGCTGTGTGGCGAAGCCCCTTGGTCTGACCCTGGGGAGCAGTTGGATGATGCTGGAAAGAAAACTGGCAGTTAAATGTTGCTCGTTTTGAACATATTCAAACTTAGCTCGTCCTCGTTTTTCCTGTAAAGTGATATATTCATGTGGTCATTGGGGTGCATTAACAGCTACAACACGCTCACGCAAATGTATGTGAAATGAGAAGATTGACATATCAGGCAAGAGATCAGGGTGACTTTTTATTACTAAATTGCCACTGAAATAGCTTATGAAGGTGCTGGATAACTTCAGCAGCAAAAGGCAAGGAAAGCGACTGTTGCAGTGGTAGCGCAGCCTGTGCTGTGGGCTGTGTGAACACAGTTAAACAAAAAGTGACTCTGTCTTTTCATGTGTTTTGCCAACTTTCTTTACCACTAAATGACCAGAAACTTCATGGTGGGTGGGAAATGGTTGCAGTGTAGATGAATGAAAGGTCTTTGGTTGCTTCGCTTGTTTGATGGAGTTGAGTTAAGCCATGTCTTGCCAGTACAGTCAGAGCTTAGAACTGCTCAGTCATGGTGTGTGGGGGGGTTAATCTTTATCCATGCTCTTGAAAGAGAAATGGGAATTGCTAACGTTGGAAATCACCTGGCTTATTCCAAAATGTGCTTCTGGGAAAGTAGGTTTCACATACACCAGGGAAACGGCTTTCTTCAAGTTCAAGGCTTTCGGGGAAGCAGTGGGGTTTTTTAGTCACTGGGAGTTTAAGCATATGGAGATTTGTTCCTCTCGAGCCCTGTCTCTGTTACATGATACAGTTCTAATTTATCATTTTTAATACACCTGAGCTGGCAGTAAAAGCAGTGAAAACTGTTTTATAGCCATAACTCAAGGATTTTGGAGATGAAGTTGGTGAGCTGCTGGCATTGAGGAACAGACACAACCTTTCAGGAAGGCCTGGGGGGCTGCTGCTGGGCACAGTGGGTGGACTGAAGGATGAGAGCAGCAGTTAAGAGGCAGGCACTAGCTCTGGGAGATCCCGAGCACCAGTTCATGTGTTGCTACTTGTGTTTTCAGCTGCCTGGTGCCTGGTTGGCTCTGCTGAGCGCAGGGTGGTCCCAGAGGGAGGATGCTGTGCTGACTGTGGAGCTTGCATGGCTTTACCAAAAGCGTGGAGTCTATCAGTCTCGTTGCAGTTGTCAGTCTTGTTTGGTTTATTTTCTGGGAGTGCAATGCCTAACTAAGGTTCTCCTTTTCCTTCTCCTTTGTAGGCTGCCCTCGGGAGAGGCAGTGGGAGGCAGTGGAGCTGGCCTCGGCACCGGGAGAGGCTGGACTTCCCGTCTCTCTGTGCTGAATGGCTGCGATGGCGCCCGCTCTCACTGACGCAGCAGCTGAAGCTCACCACATCCGATTCAAGCTGGCTCCCCCGTCCTCCACCTTGTCGCCTGGCAGTGTAGAGAGCAACGGCAACGCCAACAACATCCTCCTGGCTGCCAACGGCACCAAAAGGAAAGCCATTGCTCCGGAGGATCCCAGTCTAGATTTCCGAAACAACCCTACAAAGGAAGAGCTGGGCAAGCTGCAGCCGCTGGTGGCCTCTTATCTCTGCTCGGATGTAACATCTGTTTCTTCAAAAGAGCCTCTGAAGCTGCAAGGAGTCTTCAACAAGCAGACAGTCCTTAAATCTCACTCTCTCTTATCTCAGTCCTTCTTGAAAACAAGTGATCTGTTGGGGAGGCAACCAGTGTTGGAATTCACTTTGGAGAATCTAAAAACAATGAGTACTAATAGCCAGCCACCTCTCCCGCAAGCGCCTGTAAATGGCTTGGCCAAGAAATTGGCCAAAAGTACCAATTCAGACCATGAAAACTCTAGCTCTTTGAACGGTGGGAAGTGTGCTCCTCCTTCTGCTGCCCTCCAGGGTGTTGACTATAATGCAGGAGGTTCTGAATTGGGGGACTTGAAAACCGGGTTGACCAATTGCACTCTTCCACATAGAAGCCTTGATGCAGAGCATGCAACTCCATTTAGCAATAATAGCACTGCAAACAAATCTTCCCTTAATTCCACGGAGCATCAGTGGGTGCTCGAGGGTGGCAGTGGAGAGACTAGGTTGCCTGGTGTTGCTGGTCACTCTGACTTTGGGAGCATTAAGTTGGAGGAGCAGAAACCGTCTCTGTTGGCTGGTCACCACAGCGCTCTCGACTCGGAGATGAGGACGAGGGCGCTGCTGCGGCGGCAGGCAGACATCGAGAGCCGTGCCCGCAGGCTGCAGAAGCGCTTGCAGGTTGTGCAGGCGAAGCAGGTAGAGAGACACATCCAGCAGCAGTTGGGTGGCTTCTTGGAGAAAACTCTGAGCAAGCTTCCAACTTTGGACCCTCTGAGGCATCGGAGCCAGCTGATGCTGACCAGAAAAGCAGAAGCAGCCTTGAGGAAAGCTGCAAGTGAGACAGTTACTTCTGAAGGCCTCAGCAGCTTCTTGAAGAGTGATTCGATATCGGAAGAACTGGAGAGATTCACGGCCAGTGGTATGGCCAACTTGAGATCCAGCGAGCAAGCGTTTGACTCGGATGTCACTGACAGCAGCTCGGGAGGAGAGTCTGATGTTGAAGAAGAGGAACTGACCAAAGCAGACCCAGAACAACCCCACGTACCGCTGTAAGTAGCAGTCATGCTTTGCTTACCTCTGGTGGGGGGAGAGCGAGGCGAAAGGCGGCAGATGGAAAACCTGGGGTTTGTAGGGACACTTCGTTTTTGATTGGCTTAGATCAAAGAAGTGATGGTTAAAACTAGAGTGGTGTGATTTGCAGCACACTTCCCGGTTGAGGCAGCACGTGCAACATTGAAGATGGAATTCTTCGTGCATAGTTACTGGTGTTCTTGTGGAGCAGCAACTCCTGGAAATCCTGGCTGTGGAGTGGTGCAGGCGTGCTGCAAATACAAACTGGAAATACTGCAAACAGTTCTCTCTGTGGTGTGCTGGACCTGGAATGAAATGTTTGCCTCTTTACAGTGGGAATCTGTTGTAAACTAGTTATGTCAAGTAAGGCCAGTCTGAATCTTTGTAGCTGACCCCATAGTCATGACTGGGGAGTTATATTTTGTTGTGAAATGAACTGCCTGGGAAAAAACCTCTGGAAGGATTTGGCCCAAGTGCCAGTGGAAGCGTGAAGTGGTTTTTCCTCTTGAATGTGGGAAATTATTGTTGGGAATTTTCTTCTCGTCTTGAGTTGCGTTAAATGATGACAACAGCCTCATAATTAAGTCATTAACTAAATGCTGTTTGCATAAGTATTAGGTATTAGTTTGTGTGTGGAGGAGGAAGATCCTTGTCAAGGCAAAAGGTCTTGAGACAGGTCAAGGAAGAAGGGAAATTGTTCTTCCAAACCCAAGAATTTTTCCTAGGAGTGCACATGACAGTGTTTTGCACAAGTCTCTTAAAAGGCCATATTCTATGTGTAGTATGTGTAAAATCTTGCTTGCATCAGTAGATGATCTCTTCCACCCTGATGGACCTATTGAATTTAGACCTCAGTCTGTGAAGTCTAGCTGCAGTTGACAAAAAGCTGCCCGCAGTGGTCACAGGGGTCCTGTCTGGAACGTGGACAGCTTTCCAGTCACGTCTGGGAATATCACCAGCACTCTGGTGTACCTGCGCTGTTCTGGGTCTGTTCAGGGCTCTGGAGAAATAACTGGATGTATTTTGATACCTGTTGTCCAAACGAATGTTAAAGGCTGGTCGAGTGCTGCGCCACACAAATTCTACTGAGCTAGGAGGGTGGAAGTGAGCAGGGTGGGTATTTGGTAACTTCAGCATCCTCCAAACCCACACACATATGGGCAAGTGCTGATAAACATATTAGAGCTCTTGAATATTGATTTCCAGCTAAATATTCCATGATGTTTTGGGATGTCAGCATAGGATGAATTTCTGTAGTTGAAGTCTTAAACGTGGCACGAGCTCAGCTTTCCACCAGTGCGAAGATAGTAGCTGAGCACACTTGGACATAAAGGAGTTCTCGTGCTTTTGGAAAAGAGACTTTAGTAACTTTAGTCCCATTTTAGAATGTCCACAAACTTACTGTTGGGATTAGTAGTAAAATTGCATTTATAAGTATTGTCATAGTTATTAGAGGAGACATTTGATTCTTATTCTGTCCAAACTCATCTTAAGTTTCCCATGTTGTGGGTTTCAGACACTCACGTGTTGTCGAGCAAAGTGAAATTTCTTTGCCGCTCATCTTAATCCCAAGAGGAAGTGTGGTATTCAGAGACGTGATGCGTGAAATTCTTTGCTGCCTTTCCTGCCCTTTGTGTTAGTCATGCCTTTACATTCCCCAACCTCCCGAGCACTCTTCAAAAGCCAAAGTTTTTAAAGCTAATAAAAAGAAGGATTCTTCTATTGTCTGGAAGGTCAGAAGCTGGTGTGTATCCGTGCTGGCATCTAGGCCAGGCCCACCAAACCTTGTTTAAAGCTTATGCCTGTGGGTATTTAGTGATTACCCTTCCCAGCATTGATTGTCCTGCTGGCATGAGTGCTTTGACATTGGGTCTCATGAGCTCTGGCATTGCTGAAGTTGAGGCTGAACAGGCATTTGTGCTTGTTAGTGCAACTCCTGGAGTCAGCCCGAAGAGCTGGGACAAGCATCTGAGTGCATCCAAATATCATTCTTGCCAAAGTCATGCTAAAACAGGAAGGGGAAGAGCTGACTTTTCCACTGGGAAGCTGCCTTGGGCCAGCTTATTGTACAGAACCATTGTTTGACATTGATGTGAGCGTGAAACAGGGAAAGCTTTTTGCAGGGTTGCTCAAGTGTGGCTGGGTTTTTGAGTTCACTTATTAGAAGGAAGACTTTCACCCTGATTGTTTTAGTTTTGGGAGTGAGATGGAATATCTTAATGAGCGTAAAAGCTTCTGTGTCATCTCTCAGTCGCCGTCCCTTGGCTGTGTATTGCACCTGGGTGCCCCTGCCTTCCCCCAGGGAACTGCTTGCTGCTTCTAGACCTTTAGTGAGGGTTATGCCACAAAGTGTGTTTTGTCACTTGCTTGCAGTAAGTAGCCATGTCACTGACAGCCTCTGGGATTCAAGCAGAAACATGCAGAAGAAACATAGATGTGTTTACATCATATGTAGATAAGAGCTGACCTTTGAGTTTTTCTGGCATGGTGGCATTCTCAAATCAGTATCTGGTCAAGGACAGGCTTTGAAGCATTTGTGCTGTTCTGGCCCACCTGATCTTGGCTGTTGAGCAGCATCTCCAGAGGAATTGTGTTTTTCCAGCAGTATTAGGGATCTGTCAGACCTTGGCAGGTCCTTGGTGGACCTGCTGTCTGGGAAGGTGCTGTCATTCAGGTGCATAACCAGGCTGTCAGGTACTGCATAAACAAAGCAGGGAGGTATTCGTTACGCCTCGGCTGGGGAGCCCTGCCAGCTATGGGCTGGGTTTAACAAGGTGCTCTTGGTTCTCATGCAGCTCATGGGGAAAGCAAACGTGTGTGCACACAGGATGGTTCACGAGGAACCGTCGTGTTGCATTTCCTTTGCTTGCAGGTGAATAACACAGCTCCTCACTTCACAGCAGAGATCTGCTTACGTGTCGCTTCAAGAGCGTGTGTGGTGGCAGAGTGAGGATCAAGGGAAGCTTTGCCTCTGCTTGGTGGTGACGAAGGCAGGTTGGAGCCTCCCCTGTGGAGAACTGAACTGTTTTGCCTGGGTGTGACCGTAGGCAGCAGCCATCTGCAGCGGTGAAACCTGCGCTGCTTTGCAGGGCCCCACTGCTGCTGGCAGTGTGGCAGGAGCAGGAACTCCTGTTCGTGACGGATGGCTGGGAGCAGGACACGTGGGTTGCTCTCAGGCTCTGGTCTGTGTGCCCAGGTGATGGGTTAGTGAGTAACCAAAGTCCTGGTGGTTTGTGGCCCTGTACCAATATGTATAAGCAGGAAATATTTCATGTGTAGCTGCTTTTCCCAGAGCGACGGGTTTCTTTGCTTGTCCTGCATTTGACTGTAGCCTAGTTTCATCAGGATTTGTCCATTATTTTTGGCTGATTAGTTAACCTGTGTTGAGCAGCAAGGTAGTCATTAGTTGGTGAGTGGTATGTGATTTAGTCTCTGCAGTCCTCAACCTCAGTCTGTGTCCCATGCAAAAAACTTCTGAAGAGGGAGTGAAAACAAGTTGTTTAATTGCAATTTATCTTCTAGTTCAGGCTTCTTACGTGGAAAGTTGCTGTTTTGATGGCAGTTACATCAAGCAAGAGGGAACTGGAGTTCCTAGTGGCTGACTTCTCACACCACCTTTTACAAGGGTCAGACAGTACCTGCAGTGTTCAGTTGTGGTTGTTGGGATGCCGATGGCCATGATGCTTAAACATGCTTTAATTATCCCATTTACTGGTGGGAAATTCGAGTGCCTTCTGCACTTTGGTATTACAGTGAATCATTTCAGAGCCTCGGAGCCCTTGTGCTGACTCCTCCCTGTGCTGTGTCTCATTGTGCTGCCTGGATTTTGGAATTGCTGGACTTGGAGGAAGATTTCTCACAAAGAAGTACTTGTGTCAGTGCTGATTTCGGAGTCCTGTGGTGGAGAGGGGGGTGTGTGGCTCTTGCATTGGTGGCTGTTTGAGGGGTAGTTGTGGTTGGTGCATCAGTTGACTGAGAAGTAGGATTTGGAAATTCTGATGTTTCTCCCTTGATGCTATTTCTCAGGCAAGGGCATTATAAGGAGGCCTAATCTCAAGGGCTGTTAAATAGCATTTCTCTAATCTGGGACTTTACGGAGCTGTAATTCACATGGCAGATCCCACTCTGTGAGGACTAAGGAAGCTTCTCCTGCTTCCCAAACTGATCTATGCAGAGCAATCCTGAAAGTTTGGCTCTACCCTTTCTGACTTTTTCAGTTACCTGCTTGGCTCTTTGAGGCACTTCTCTTGTAGACTTCTCGCTGTGCTTGTAGGTCCCAACAACCTTCTGGTTTTCAGCTACTGATGAAAACTTGCATGTGTCCTCCCTGAGCTGCTTGTAAACCACGTGCTGCTCAGCAGCAATGTTAGTCAAGAGAGATGTCCCTCAAACGTCTTTCAGCTGGGAGGAGAGAAAGAGAGCAAATCCTGAACATGCTCTTGCTTTGCATTTGAAAGCAGAATAGCAGAGAGCAGCTCGTTGTTTAAAAATGCTTAATCAGGTATCCAGAGTAAGTAGGACGCTCTGCAAGTCCCTCTTTGAAGAAAAGAGGGCAAATGAGAACACTGCTTAAGAATGATCTTAAGGAAAACGAGTCAGTTATTTCTCCAAGAAATGTTGGTTGTTGTGCACCTTTATGGGTACAATGGATGTCTCATGAGTGCCTTCTAGTTTTGATTTGAGCCTTGATCCTCACACAGACCATGCTGGAGTAGGGAGGGCAGGGGAGGTTGGTGCAGGTACTGCCATCCTCAGAACTTAGGGCAGTGTTGTTGGCTTCCATCCTACAGGGAATTTGATGCATTGATTTGAATTTCTCTTTCCAGGAGACACGGTTCTTTCAGGGGGAGCAGAAGGGAACCAGCACTTGGTGTTAGGTCCGTGTGTGAGGAGTAACAGTAGAGTTGGGTGCAGGAAAGCAATGAATCTGGTGGGGGGGGTGTTGAACACAGGCAAAGCATCCTTCTGCTTCTTTCTTGCAAGTGCCTCTAGTGCTCTTGCAGAGTTTTGGGTTGTTCTGTTCAGGGCTGGATCTCCTCTGCCTGTTTCTTGGGCTGGTGTATGGAAGATAATGCAGAGGGCTGGAAATGATTTGGTGCAATAAACCACACTTTGTCTGTGTAGCCTTACCCACTGGGGCAGTGAGTAAGAATGGGCTGTAGCTCAGAGATTTTAGGACTTGTGAGTGACACTCCGGGTAGGGTTGCATAAACATTTACTTTACTTTTCATTGGAAAAAGCCTGTCACAGCATCTGAAGCAGCAGAAAAAGTGTGTGTGAAGTTTATGAACGTGAAGAGGCATTTAAAACCCAGTGTGGTGACTTGCCTGCTCCCCTACGGTCTGGTGTGGAACTGGAGTTTGAGCAGGAGAAAGGGGCCCTGTTTGGAGCTGATCTCTACCAGAGGAGTCTAATACACCTGTAGGGGATGGGGAGAAGACTTGTGAGTTGCTCCGTGAGCATCTGTAGACAGCTCCAGCTCAGAGCCGCATTTTTAGTCTTGTTAATACTGCCACAAGACAAAAAATGACTGTATGACTGCCATTAAAACCGAGGCAGCGGCAAACATGGACTTCTTCAAGAGCCTGTAAAGGTGTAGTGCACGATGTGTTTTCCCTCCTGAAAGATTTTTGGTTTCATTCTGCAGTAACATGGGATTTTACCTCCCTCCTTTGTTCTCTCCTCCAGCAGGTCCGTTGGGTTCAACCAGGCTTCCAGCTGGGGGAAAATGTTTTCCTTCCTAAACTGGCACTACCCCAACAGATTTTTCCACAGAGCATGTTTTGGGCACACCCTGGATATGGTGCAAAGTTCTGCAAGTGTCTCGTTTCAAAGGCTTAGAGAGGTGGAGGGCTCTGCTGGGCCAGCCTTGGCTCAAGCACTTTAGGTAGGAGAGAGCTTAAAAAATTGACTTAGGTTTTATTTGCTGCATTTCTGAATGAGAGGAAGGACTTAAAAATATAACTAGATGCAGGCCTGGGTATTGACTTGTAGTGCAGCTGGGAAGTGGAAGGAGAAACCTGAACTGCAGTTGAGTCTGTTGCAGTTGCCTTCATTTCATACCTATGGAGCCTGGTGGGAGCTGGGGATGGTGGTTCCATTCTCTGCTGCACCCAGCATTGTCTCTAACATCCTCTCCTCATGCCTCTGCATTTGCACTCTTGCTGCTGTACTTGTCCTTGCTGTAAGGCAGTGGTTTGCTTCAGTACCACCCAGCTGCTTCCCCCACCCCTCTGACCTCCTCGGTGCTGAGGTTGCTTTCTGGAATGCCTGCTCCAGCGCTGACCTCGCACTAAACAAGCTCTTTATGGGAAGGGTACCTGGCACGGGCACGCCGGGGTAAGGATTTGCTGGTGGTGCCTGGGGTTTCCTTGTGGAACATGCTTGTTCATTAAACTGCATCATGTCAGCAGTGAGGGGGATCATGCTTTGGTGGAAGAGGATATTTGAAGGGGACAGACAGACAAGGGCTGGAGCAGCTCTGCTCTGGAGCCAGGCTGAGAGAGCTGGGCTGGGGCAGCTGGAGAAGAGAAGGCTCCTGAAGGGGAGACCTCAGAGCAGCTCCAGGGCCTAAAGGGGCTCCAGGAGACCTGGAGAGGGGCTTTGGACAAGGGATGGAGGGACAGGCCAAGGGGAATGGCTTGAACCTGCCAGAGGGGAGACTGAGATAAGCTCTGAGGCAGAAGCTGTTCCCTGGGAGGGTGCTGAGGCGCTGGCACAGGGTGCCCAGAGAAGCTGTGGCTGCCCCATCCCTGGCAGTGTTCAAGGCCAGCTTGGACACAGGGGTTGGAGCTGGAGGAGCTTTAAGGCTGAGATTGGAAAGGACCTTAAGATCATCTAGTTCCAACCCCTTGCCACGGGCAGGGACACCACACTCTAAACCTGCCCTTCCCCGAAGCCAGCCTTCAACTCTGTGCCCAAACTCCCTTGTTCCAGTGGTTGTCCATGCTGGTTGTCATGCCTGAGCAGGGAGGTCATCCTGGTGGTGTGTTTCAAGCTCTTCTGTTAGTTGTGAGTTGCCAGGGTAGTGAAGGTGAAGCACTTGGCAGGTGGCTGTTATCTCCCTGGTTCTCATGTGCAACCATGATGTCTTAACTGCAAAACGACATGTTCCCTGTGGTGGTGGTGGTGGCAGAGAGTGGCTGGTGCATCTCGTGATGCTTCGGCTTCTGGAGCAGCTTAGTTTTTGCTGTCTTATGGATGAGCCTAAACATGCTCTTCTCAGAAGGGTTTAATTCTCAAAAATACTTAGCCCATTTTAAAGGGTTATAGCATCTGGTATAGGGTTATACTCATCTGTATAAGGGTTATAGTCGTCTGTTAAATACATGCATCCTTACTGTGTAAAATACTTCATTTGAGTTGTCTCTCATGTATGTAGTGGTACAGTCAGGGAATTGGGGCAAAGAAGTAGCTTTTGACACAGATCTGGCTGCAGTTTCAGGTGTCTCTTTGCTGCCCTGTACAGCACTAAGGTTGTCACATAGTTCCGAGTGTTGTTTCACTGCTTTAAGTGCCTCCTGATGAGCTGGATTTGTGCAAAGGGACTTGGGTTGGCTGCTTGCTTCATAAAACACTCAGTAACTTAAAGCAATGCAAGAAACCCCATAAAAGACACCCCCCTGTAGTGGTGACTTGTTTTTTTTGTGTTAGGCTCACACCATCTGGTCATTAGGTTACCAAAAGAGGAGGATGAGGCTACTCCTGCTGCAGCAGAGCTTTAGGCTTTCCGATTGGTGACATTTTAGCAGTTTCCATAGTAACACATAAGGATGTTGTGAGAAATGTTGCAGGGGTTTTATTGGTGTAAGGGAGGACTTTAAAATATTAATGGGAGGCAATGTGAGTTGGAGGGCAGGCTAATAGTGTTTTCTGTTTGGAGCACAAAAATTAGTGCCTGGTAGAGGGAGGTGAGTTGATGCATTGTGCAGAGCGAGCAACCAGATGTGGGTTGAACTTGCCTTGGCCAGAGAACTTCAGTCATCTTGGGAGTGTTTGCCATGAAGTGTTTCCTGTCTGATACTACAGGTAAAGCTTTGGAATTATCCTGCTGTCACTCATTCTCCAGGAGCAGGTAAAATATATTTCGATCTCAGAAGTACTTTTCATCCCAGCCTGTGTGCAGATGGAGCTCATCTATCAGTGAAGTGTTTGGAGCTGTTACCCTGTTCGTGTTCATGGGGATTTCTGTGGGCTTAGGTGAGTTAAAAATTGGATGTCTCCATGTGGAAGCCTTGATAGCAGAGCACCTCATGGCTTCACAGGCAACGTGCATTCAGTGAACTCCCTGCTGGCTCCTACTTAATGACCAGTATTGAGCTTTCACTGTTACAGGGTTACATTACACTGCATTATCAAATCTAATCCACTCTTGAATAAGAAGCAAAAGGGTTTTTACGTAGATGGAATCGGCAGAAGCCAGAAAAAACTGGTTTCTGGTAGAACCTGGGTTGAGAGAGGGGCGTTTGTGTGCACATAGTTAAGTGTGTGTAAGTACGAGTTGTGGGTCAGCAGCCATGCACGTAGCCTTGTATTGCCACCCAGTTAGGAGAACAGAGGTGGTGGAGGGCAGCAAAAGGACCTGTGTTTTAGATGACTTTGCAATTAAATCCCTTGTAGGAACCCAGCAAGGAATTCCATAAATCACTTGCACAAACGGCTCACTTTCATTATCTTATCTGTGGTTTCCTGTTATCAAGTCAGATATTTAATCTTCCTGTTAAGTTTAGTGGTGAGTCTTGTGAGTTTCTGTCCTTGCCCTGAGAGCTTGTTACCGGGAGGCTGCTGTGAGTGGGTCCTGGTGATGGTCAGTGCCCTCTGGATGCAGCTGGCTGCTGCCCGGGGGTTACAGATGCTTCCTTGATAGGCTTTGCATGGCCCGTTCTCATTTAAATGTGTCATAATTGCAAAGGCTGGGTGCAATGACAGCCACTTCTGCCCTGCCCTTGTCTTCTGTTCCTTCTGCCCATTTAACTCTGGAGAGGACACCTTTGAAGGCAGTTGCACACAGTCCTGCTTCGTTCCTGGGCCTCTGGGTGCTGCAACGTTGCTGCTCCTTCTCTGTTCACTCTGTGCCTGCAGGCACTGAACGAGCTTCACTTGTAGAGTGAAGCAGTGATCGAGCAGCTTCACTCATGGGGGCTATGCGTGCCCGTGGAAGCTGGTTCTCACTGTGTTACACTGAGTGAAGGTACATTGCATTGCAGGAAGAGAGAGCAAATCATCAATACACCCAGTGCTCTTGGGTTTATTTTTTATCATAAATAAACCCAAACCACTCTGTGATTCTATGACTTTGTGTGGCTTTGGCAGCTTCTGACTAAATTGAACTCCTGTGGCCCCAGTTTCTGAACTGGGTGGTTCGATTGATGGGAAGAGGTAATGTCTCTTCTTGTTCCTAGTGGCTCTTTTCTCTTCTGGAATCTCATATCCCAGGCACCATAGGGAGACTATTTCTGTTGAGCAGCCATTCCTATTCCTAGGCTGGGACAGTAGCATGAATAAAAGTTGCAGCCGCTAAATCTGCCTGGTTTTGTGTGAATTGGATCCCTTTTCCATGTGACTTCTGCTATTCCCGTGCTGGCTATTGGATAAAGAAAAAAAAAGAGACAATTAGCCTTCTGTGGATCTGCATTTTGAATGCAGAACGCTTGCAGGGCTGCTGCTCCATGTATGCAATGTTTGGTGGTATTGGCTTTTTACTGTCTCAGCCTAAAACAAGACAATTCTTGTCCCGTTGTCTGTCTCTCTCCTGCCATTTGTAGAGATTTCTGAAAGTTAAAGGGAAGATGCTGTTCATACTGAGGCAGAAGAAAACAGTTTGAAGCAACAACCACATTAGGAAGTCCTTCAAGGCATTAACCACTTTTTCTATGTCAAGGTGGATTAAACTGATTAATTTTCAACTCTTTTTCATCATAATCTACACACCTGAGTGTCATCCATCACTTCTCTGAGGTTTGTTGTTCACATCCTGGTCAAAACCTCAGTGTCTGAAATGAAACCAATCTGTTGGAGCAGTAGCCAACCAGTAAAAGAAAGTTCTCCAGTGTGATGATTCATAGTGTGCCTAAAGTCAGCTTTCCACAGCCCTTGTTCATTCCCCACCACCATTCCCATCTCCCTGCCTTTGGAAATGGGCGAGAAGCCCAAAACAACTTAACTCTTAGTTATTTAAACCTACTTTTAATAAGTGATACTTGTAGAAAGACCTGACCTGAAGGCTTTGATTGACATTGTCTCTTGTATAAGGTTTTTAACCTGGCTCACGAATTGTGGAACTTCGCTGGTTGGGTGTTTTTCACCTGCTTTCTTATGAGCATGAGCTGTTCTTTGCATTCCTCCTCGGAGGCTGAAATGACATCTGGCTCCAGTTACAGCAGTTCTATGCTTGTTCTCTCTTTTGTGTGCATCTCTGACTTGTCATTTTGCCCTAGTGCCCCTCCTCTTGCTCCTGCATCACCTCTCCTCTTGTTTTTACCCCCGAGTCTCTTTAATGTAAGGAGTTCTAGTTATTCTTGCAGCCACTTCTCCTCTGTGCTGGCTGTTGAGGTAGTATTTGTTTTCAGAATCGTGGAGAAAGCTTTCATAACCCATCCTAGTTGTCATGGCACAGATCTCCCTGCTCCCCCCCCGCTTTGCTGTGCAGTTTCCGGGCGTGCTTTGGTTATGTTAACCTCATGAAACCAAATGCCTCGCCAGGCTGGGTACAGGTAAGCCCTAATCGGATTAGCCACTCTGCAAATTGAGTTGCTTATTTGACTTGTTTTCTTGTGCTGTTTTCTTGTGCACTGAACTTGTGTGCTACGACAAGGCACTCTTCTATGGGAAGTGACTTGCTTAAGCCTTTTGGAGGCTTTATGAGGAACCGGTGAAAATCATCAACTGTGTTGACTTGAGTTCTCTTTGTGCATATGAATTTTTGCCCTGCATGTGTATGAATTTCTTTCCCTTTTGCTCTTTCGCTCTCCCTCATGGGCAGGTAGTTGCATGTTTGCCATCTCCTTTGGTAGTTGCTGCAGCAGAGCTGCTTCTGCATCACGTGTTGGTCGGAGGTTGGGGTGCACACGACCTCTAGTTGTCTTGCACCTACTTTCCTCTTTGTTCCTTCTTCCTTCCCTTCTTCCCACAACTTAAACCAGATGTGTCTGAAAACTCCACGTTGTTCAGTGATGCAACTCCAAGAGAGGATAAGGTCCATAGAAAACTCTGTGGGTTTTTTCCCTGTTGTCTTGTCTATGAAGTCTTTGGTTGTAAATTCCCAGCAGCGTTGGAGCAGGCAGCAACTGCAGGACTTCAGTGTTGGGGGATAAACTCCACAGCCTCTCACAGCAGTAAAGAAGAAGTCCCTGCTGATGAGAGTCTGGCTGTAGCTGAGTGAATCTGTCTTAGGAATCCTCTCTTTATTTTGCTCTGATGTTGTGATATTCCTCAAAATTGCTTTTGCTTTCATCTAGTTCTTGTCTGCTTGTTAACAACCATCTGCATCCAGAGCACATGGCGGCTTTAAATGTTTGCCTTTATAGAATTGAAGCTTACACAGCTTTGGTGCTTCCTAGTAGGATTTTAGTATTTCCCCCCGCCTTGCTGATGTAGGTGTTTGAATTTCTCAACTGGTCAGACTAGTACAGAAAATAACCTCCTGCTCTGGAAAAATACTTGTTTTCACTTGAATTCACTAGACTGGGAAGAAAACTGTGTCACCTCCGTTCGAGTTTAAGAGGTGGAAAACCAGATTTCCAAGAATACATATCCACTGAAGCCATCTCTTCCCCCACCCTCCTGGTTTTTTCCCCCTCTGGTCCTATAAAGATTGACTGGAGTTGGATGCTCATTGCCCAGTGAGTGGGGGTTTGGCTCAGATGAGGAATACTGGGATGTATGCCTGTCCTTGCTGCCCTTGAGAACTGCTGACCTGGTGTGCATGGGAGTATTAATTGAAGTAATGGAGCTCTCCTGTGTTTCTCTTCATTTCTGAGAGTACTTGTCCAAAAGCATCTTGCTTTATTTGTTGAGCTGATGCTTGGTGAGATAAAGGAGGTTCTGAGAATTTGTGATTATCTACTTAACCGTGGCTTACGCTCTCGGCTCTTCCAATGCAGCGGAGCAAATAGGTAGCACCCCTCCTCCTCCTCTCTGCCACAGAGAACAGCAGGTGCCCGACTTCCTCAGGGATTACTCATCTCCATCATACCTCCCATCAGTTTTTGACACGCATTAGGGCAGAGAGACGAACAGAAAAGTGTTGTCTTGCTTCACAGATATCTTGGAGAATGTGAAAAAAGGCAAACCCCTCACTTGGATACACTCCTTTTTTAATCACTGTAGTTGCCTGTTAGCATAGTGCTATCACTTTTATAGCCCTGGCATTTATTGCAGGAGGTTGTATGATAATTCTAGGGGATGTTTTCCCTTTGTATCAAGGTCTGTCTTGGTTTTTTAGGTTAGAACATCCCACTCTCTCCAGCACTTGTGAACTTTTTGCCCTTCAAGCGACATGACAGCGCTGCAGTTCAACACCTGCATTATGGTTCTGGTTCTTCCACAGCTCCTTCCAGCTGTGCTAGTGAAAGAAAGTTGTCCTATCGATTCCAAAGCTGGGAATCCTCTGGGTCTGGGGAACTGCAAAAGTGTAGTGCTTTGGCTGGTGAGCGCGCTTGGCCCTGTGGACCCTTTGAGGCTGTGTAGTAATCGACTTGCAAGGGTGGCTCTTTGTTTCTGATACAATTACTTTTGTGTTGGCATTTGTTGGGAAATGCTTGGCTTCAAAGTTGTTGAATGCAGTTGAAAATGTACCATGTGTTTTTATGCTTTCTTCTGACATGTGCAAGTAACGTTGACATGAGTCAGGGGAAGAGCCCTGTCCTGAAGCGGCTAAGGCTGGGGCTCAGCCCCATGCAGCTCCCTGTGATCCTGCTTGGAGTGTGAGGTGCTTCAGCCCTTGGGCTGCTGAATCTGCTGCCAGCCTGACAGCAGTGCTTGCAGCTGAGTTTAGAGAGCTCAGGGTTGAGAACTCTGTATTCTGCTCTTTGCTTTGTGTGAACCTTTGGGAGTTTATCAAGTACCAAGGTCTGGAAGATGATGTAGTACCAAGAACTATTTCCATTTGCTGCCTTTGCTCAGGGATTGCTTGACTCAAAGTGGCCACAAGCTCAGAGGGAGGTTTTAATTGGGTTCTTGTCCTGGCTTCTTGGACATGTGAATCACCGAACCACAGACTGCTTTGGGTTGGAAAGGACTTTAAGCTCCTCCAGCTCCAACCCCTGCCACAGGCGGGAACACCTTCCACTAGAGCAGGTTGCTCCAAGCCCCTGTGTCCAACCTGGCCTTGAACACTGCCAGGGATGGGGCAGCCGCAGCTTCTCTGGGCAGCCTGTGTGACATGCTTTGCTTTTGTTTGTGAATAAAACTCAAAACTTCCAGTACTCACTTGCACAGAAGAGCATAGCTCCTGGGGACTGCTCCATTCCCTCCCTCCCTCTCCCCTAAAAGAAGAAACCCCTCCCTAAGTAACCACATCTCCGATTAAAAACTCCTGGTGAGGTAGATCTCGTTATTTTGTGAGACACTGAGGGGCTTTGGGGTAGTGATGGAACCTCTGCCTCTTGGATGAGACGTTTCAATGCTGCCAATCACAACATCTTCTAAAAATATCCCATCTTCTCGAAGAATCTATTCTTGCAAATCGGAGCCTGATATTAAATAACACACTTGATTGCAAAGGATCCGAATTAAAGAAACAGCCCCCTGTTCATCTCTCTTTTCTCCCTTTCCAACCCTTTATTATGGAATTGCTGGATATTTGTTGCAGGCTTCACACAGGATGCAAATCAAATTAGGCTGAGCTTGAGATCCTTCCAAAACTGTGGTACTTCAGCTGCAGGGGAGTTTGGTCAGAAGGTGGGAACTGGCTTTTTTCTACAGGGAGCTTTTTTCCCTGTTGCATGCCTGGTGTCTTGGCATGAAATAAACAGGATCTAGTCCTTCTGGACAGTCCTAAAGTAGAGAGTGTGTCTTGGCTGAACCTGAGTGAAAGGGCTGGGGAAAGTCTATCCAAGAAAAACAAATTTGTGGTGGAGCAGCCAGCAGCATGTGTGACATGAACCAGTTTTAGAGGGATGGGGCTGGTACAAAGAGAGTGGTTTGATTTGGCTCTGGGAAATAGGAGTGAAATGGAGGATAATGATCCTTTTCCTTACCATATACTTATGGTATAACCATCTCCCTTAACCTGAAATAATTGAGTTTATGATGTTTTCTCACTACTTCTTGTTCTTGTGGAATCTTTCCACCTTGTACTCTGTATTATCTTGCAGCAAAGTATCTCCCTTTCCTCCTGCTCTGTCAACCACAGAGCCGGGTATCTGCTAGGTCTGGCAGATGGTCATTGATAGAGGTCCCTGTCCAGGAGGGAGCCAGAGATCGTAGAGGGAAATGAATCCCATAGAACTGCTGCTCTTGGTTTCCTGAGGCTGTAAAACTTAACATGTGACTGGTTTGCAGAGGTACAGTTCATAGGACCATGGTTTTTTAGGGAGGGAGAAGAGCCAAAAACTGTGCCTGTGGTGACAAGGCTTGGAGCAACCTGCTCTAGTGGAAGATGTCCCTGCCCGTGGCAGGGGGTGGAACTGGATGAGCTTTAAGGTCCCTTCCAACACAAACCAGGCTGGGATTCTGTGATTCCCCTGGGCTGTGGCCTGTCCTCTCCCCAGCTGGGGTGGAGCTGGGGGTAATGTTTTCCAGCTTGCCTCCACATCCAGCCCCTTGCTCCCAGTGTTGTGATGTAGGAAATCCTGTTTACATTAACAACAGGGAGAAGTCATGTAGCAGTGGCAAACCTGCCACGTCTGCTTGGTGCAAACTCACGTTGTCCTTGACAGGGAAAAAAAAACTCCAGTCATTCACCTTGCTGGCAAGAAAGGGGATTTATTTTTCCTAAGAGCAGCTGAGGTTTGAGATCAGTGGTACTGAAGGAGAATATCCTTCTGTGGACAGGAGCTGCTGTTTAATTGCTCAAGACAGCAGTTTATTCTTTCAGTCTGTGCAATTTCAGTCTCTGAAAACCAGAAGTGTGGCTCTGAACTCATTAGTTTGATTCCTTGCTTGCTGCCTTGACACAGTGGAAAGCATCTTGCACTTGCAGAATGAAATGATGGATCTTTCTGTATCTAAATGAGATGAAATTAATACTGCATTCTGCGTAGCTCTCATAAAGAACTGGAAGCGTTCGGCTCTCTTGCAGGATTGTGTTTAATCATTAGCAACTTAATACGTTGAAGTACTGTGGCCACATACAGATGTGCAAACAGGCCAACAAAGAACTGAGACATGCTGAAGGATAGTGCAGGGAGCACTGGGATCAGACACAGGGAAGGATAATGCAGGGAGCACTGGGATCAGACACAGGGAAGGATAATGCAGGGAGCACCAGGATCAGGCACTGGGAAGGATAATGCAGGGAGCACCAGGATCAGACACAGGGAAGGATAATGCAGGGAGCACTGGGATCAGAAATAGGCTGTGAAACCCCCGAGTCACAGAAATAGCTGTGAGTGCTGGTAGGTTCACCAGGCAGGAGCTAAATCTGCTTGTTTAAAGTGAAACTGGTCTTGTTTTCTCTCTCACATGTTGAGGTACATTCCTTTTTTAGCAGTTCGTGTGCTTTAAACCATAGGGAATTGTGAATTATTTGTATGACTTTATAGTGAGTTGTGAAAGCCTTGAAAGATGTCGAAGCATTTTGGAGTGTGTGATATACACGATGTGTGCGTGGGGCACAAGGAACTTCTTTAAGAAGTCTATCTTATATCCCAGCAGCTTGCTCTTGAGCTCCTTGCTCTGCTTCCCTTAGTTACAGACATGATTAACTTCACTGGCTGTGAGGAGGAAATCTGAAGCCTCTTTTTTGGTAGAATCAGAATATAATTTCATTCAAGTAGGTTTTCAGAAGAGCAGGGAAGTGAGGTGTGGGTTGATGGATAAAAGCAAGCGTGTTTTGGGAATCTAAATATGAAATCATGTTGTGTGTACCCCAAACTCCCTGAGCCAGTGCAGCATCTGGACCTGTGTGAGTTTGTTTCCTAACACCATTTTGCATGCAGGTCTGAAGCCTTTGTCCGAGAGATCCTCAGGAAGAAGTTCTTCCCTGTTGAAGGTGGTGAGGCAAAATACCAGCCTTTTAATAACTTGCTATGGCAAAAGCATAGAGCTTTTAAAGATGCAGCTTGTCAGTGAGAAGAAAACAGCCTGGAAGCTTTGTTTAGTAAGCCTTCAGATGGAATCAAGGGATTCTAAATAAATTTGTTCTTAATAAACTAAGCTGTGTGCAGTTACCAAGCTGTCCAGGACTTGGTTTATGAGATAGACCAGACTTCTTGCAGCTTTCTTTGGGAAGTTCTGGGTGTGTATCAGAGGATATAAATCATGAGTTCTTTGCTGCCTTATGAAGGTTTGTCTGGATCCCTCTGTATCAGTCTGGATGGTGACACTGAGGAGGAGGAAGGGTTTTCTCACATCAGTAACTGCTGCTTTTTAGCTCCCATAGGCCTCATTTCCCACCCCATTTCTTTTCTTCCTCCAAACTGGGGACTAGGAAGTCTATTGCACTTCTAAATAGAAGATACACTGCCTGTATGTCTTCTGTCTTTGAAGCTGCAGTTGTAACCCTATTAGTGTGCCTATTGCCCCAGCTCTTCAAGGATAAGGCTTTGGCAGTCTGTTAGCAGGAATAATTGGCGTAGCTTACTTGCAGAGATTTCTTTTTGAAGTAGAATAAGTATAGCTTGTTCTTGGCCGAAGCCCAAGTGGGCTTTGCAGCTTTCTAGCTTTTTCCTTAGAGAAATAAGGGAAAAGTGCTACTTTAAGTGTAAAACGGGGCTCAACAGCCTCTTGCAACTCTTACCTGGTGCACACGGAGCCTCTCTACTGTCTGTGTAACTATTTACATTGACTGAGAAGGAGCAGGCAACAGTTTGGAGAGCCTCGGGCATGGCGGTGTCCTCTTCCCTTGGCCTTGTGAAGCTCTGAGCTTCCTTGGGTGACCGTGGCCACCTCCGCTGCTACCAGCAGGAGCTTTTCTAGTCCTAACATGTGTCTCCCTGAAAATAGGTGCCATATTTTCTGTCTGGTGGTGGAGAACAGTATTCCTTTGTTGCTGTTCGCAGGGAGGAGGGAAGCCAGCCAAGTGTGGTGCTGCTTCATGGCAGAACATCTCTCATTGCTTTGAAGTTGTGTGCTTCTTAAAATTAGATCACCTACCTCTGAAATTCCTTATTGCAGCTGCTGAAATATGTTCCAGTTTGTAACACATCCTTCCATTAAGTCTGTCCACTTCTTAATCCATTTTCTGTTACTGCTCTGATGGTTGGGAGAGAACTAGTTCTTCTGCATCCTTCTGGGAGACCCAGAAATTCATCTAGTCCATCCTCTTCCTGGTCTCAGATGCCAATAATCTGTGCTCTAACTTTGGGCAGAAAGACACCTAAAGACATCTCTTTGATTCCTAGGAGACCAAAGCAAAGATCTTGGTGCTGGCTGCCAAAATTGGAGTTAATAAAACCATTGCATAGGTGGCACTTCTTGGAGTGTGTTGAGCTGAAGTTGATGATTTACCTATTCCTTTGCCTGGGAATCTCTGGGTCTGGGTGCAGTTAGTAGCTGAGAAAGAGCACAGTGTTCTGCATGTGGGAGTTAGTGGGAGGAGGGCATCAGTGGGAGCCCAGTGGTATTGTGGAGTTTTCTGTTACTGGTCCTGGGAGATGGAATTCTTGGAAGATGTAACAAAACATCGTCTCCCTTTATAGCAGTTGAGTTTCCACGTGGGTGTTTGTGCATGTGCATCCTCTCCATGTCCCCTCTTCAAATGAGAGCTGACTGTGGAGTTGGGAAGTTCACGGTGTGTCAGGCTGCTGGAGTTCAACAGCAGTGAATTTAGTTTAACAAACCCCTCCTCGAGGCCCAAACCTCCTAAGAATTCCCAGCACGGATTAAGCTTCTTTCACTCCATTCTACAGTTCTTCTCTGCATCAGACTTGGGTCTAATTTTCCTTCTCCTGAAGGAAAAGGAACAGCACCCTGGAGAAAGGCTCATAAAGCTGGATTCCATATAGCAGAGTACACAAGAATCTCTCTGTTTGAACTCAGGTTTGCATTCTTGCTGTCTACATTCTCAGGCTGCTTGGTCATTGAAACAACTTTGGTACATTTATGACATTCTTATCAGGTTTTAGCTCGGTTTTGAGTGTCCTTCCTTTGCAGCAGTGAGAGCTTTCTCATGTGCTGCAGAACAGCACAGCTGAATGTACCAAAAGACACTTCTTTGAGCCTGTGTTGGAAATAAAAGCCTTTGGAAGAGAGAGGGGGTTAATATACTGTTTGATCAGATGTTGGCTTCCTTCCTGACCTCAGGGCTGGGACCCTTTGGAATACTATTGCATAAGAACAACAGAGCAAGGCAGATCTAAACCAGCAGCGAGCCCATCCTGGTGCTGCTCTGAGCCTGGGGTGGTCGCGCTGCACAGAGAACTTCAAATAGCTGCTGCTCGGTTCTGAGGATGCCATGAACTCACTGGTTTGTGTTCTTTTAGGAAAGCCTCTTGAGTGAGCCTTAAATCATGTGTATGTGGCTAATTTAAAACACCCCTTAAACTTGTAGCATATCCTTTCTGTGTGGAGGAGCGTGCTTATGCATACAGCATGAGTTTGTCTTCTGCAGGAAGCACTGAGCACGTGATTTGGATGCTGCTGTTGGGAGGATGATTTCTTAGGGCTGAAAGTGCTTGTGATCATTCTTGAAATGCTTTTCCTGCTTGTGTCTTGCCAGATATTCTAAAGCTGTATGTTCACCTTCTTCCCCACCCCCCAGCATTGGAAGCTTTTGGGGAGAGCCTGTCCCCAGCTTCTGCCCCATTTACTTCTGGAAGTGAAGGAGAAAAGCTGTGATGGGTACTTTTTAATTCCCTTATTAGTTGAGAATCCGTGTGGGAGAGAGACTTCACCATATCTGCATTCTTACTGCGTGGGGAAGATTTTACTTCACAGCTCTTCCCCTCTCAAGCACTGAAGAGTCTGTAGTGAAGCTGATTTGTAGAGAATTCTGCTTAAATGGCATCACAGGCACTTGGATGCTCGGACCATTAAGCCTGTCTTGGATAGTGGGGTGTATGTATGTATAAAGCTGTTCTGTTCTTAGCACACCCTTCCCTCCTTTTCAGGGAAATGAGTGTTAATATCTCGGTACCTCTTGCAGCTGTGTTTTATGGCTTCAGCAACTGCTTATTTGTGTTGTGATTGCAAATACTTGAACATCTTCTTGTTCTCATTAGGTTAAGGATGGCTCCCTCTGTCAGTAGTAAAGGCTTGAATCATGAACTTGGGATTCAAAGATGTGAAACACTTGTGGTGAGATAAATTGGAATAGAAGTTGGAGCCTGCCAGCTGCTCGGTGAGGACTGTGCGTGTTCTTGCTGTGTTGTGTTTCTCATGGAGGGATAAAGTCTTTACATGGCTTTAGGATGGGAGAGTGCAAGAGGCAGGTAGTCTGTCACCTCTGCAAGTCACTGCTTTGCTTCATCTGGGCTGAGCTGCTCAAGGGCATCCTCAGGCTCTGGCCTGAGCGGTGGAATTCCAGAGGCTGGAAGCTGGCATGGGGATGTGCAGATATCGCTGTGTTCTAATGTGAAATATAATCTTCCTCCTGACCAGATTAAGACGTAAAACCATTGGGCAGTTGCACACAGCAGCCTCTTGTCCTCCTGGCACAGATAAACCCTCATGGTGGATTTTGACCTCATATTCAGAATAAACTGCTCAGCTTCTGCTGGCGTTTGAGTGCCCGGGGTGCACCTTCACGCTGCTCACTTAAAACTCACTTGTGTTTTCTGTCTTACTATACAGTTGAACCTTAGTTTTGTTCCTGGGCTGCTGTTATTTGAGGTATAATTAGAAGCTGCAGCAGAGCTAGCACCTTTTTATAGCTATAGATCTATATATATATCTCCATAGTCATTAAAAATATCTGAGAAGACTGTAGGAAAAGTCAAGCTTGGGGGAGGTAACTGGTGAATGTCCTTCCCTGCTGGAGCAGGTAGATAAATTAAGGCAGAATCAAGGAAGAAGTTTCTTCTTTAAGGTCACATTATTGTATTCTGGATTTTCTCTGGGCTTGTGTTTTGAAGCGTGTTCCAGGGTTTCCTTGCGTTCCCTCTCTGACCATTGTCCTCTCAGACCAAGGTTGGCTGTGGGCTTGATCACACTGTTTGGAGAGCTGTAGGTGCCAGGCTGTTGTTGGGGGGGTGTAGCTCGTCAGTGTGCAGAGGGACAGGTGCCGGGTCTGGTCCCTGCTCCCGGTCCCACATTCCTACCTGCAGTCCAGCCTCTCTCCAAGGCCTCCAGCAGTGAAGCTGGGATTCCAGCTCATCCCAGCCGCTGCCTGGCTTCCCCCCCTGGTCAGCATTAGTCAGCAAACGCTGGTTTCTCTTTGTGCCTCCCTTGTGTGCAGTGAGTTGCTCTGAGCTCTGCTGCTCGCAGTGGGAGTTCTCACAGCAAGGCTGTGGTTGCAGTTAAGGCTCAGCTCAGCTCTGGTGGGGCAGTGGTGGCCAGGCTGTGCCTTTTGTTAGAGATATTCCTGTCCTGCTTTAGT
>NW_009929421.1:0-3214 GCF_000696875.1 Nestor notabilis
CGGCCAAGAGCGTTCCCCGAGCGACGCCGCAGCTCGCGTTCCTGCATGGGCCGGGGGCTGAAGGGGGTATTTGGGCCCCCATCTCTGTCCCCTCATTTTCTCAGTTCCCTCCTCGCCCTGTTGGAGAGCGTTCGAGCCGGGATCCCTGTTACAAGGCGTTTCCACTGCGTGCGTGTTGTTAAGGAGGGGGAAGCCGCGTTTCAGGGCGAGAGGCACTTTTATTTCCTCGCAGTGGTTTGGCGAGAGACCTGCCATGTGAATGGGCGGCAGATAGGATAGGCTGGAGGTTGAATAGGGAGAGGGAGAGCTGCGATGGGGGAGTTACCTCGCTACAGAAAGGAAGCATGGGGATGGGACTAAGGGATCAACTCCAGAGCTAGGGACATGGGAGGTAGACTGGAAAGGGTAAGGCGTTCACTATCCTTTTATAGTACACAGAAGGTCTCTGTCTTATTCTCATTTTTTGTTGATTCCTTAGTGAATCAGAACTGGAACCAAATGGACTGTGATTGCTTTTTGCATAATATATAATAAAGTACTCTGGTCTCTATAAAGTTTTTGTCACATGACTTAAAATTATTCTTAGATAAGATGACCCTGCTGCCTCAGTTCAGTGGTTTGACTTTTGCAGATCCTGTCTGGACTATAGAACATGCATGTTCTTGTTGCAGATAATCAAAGTGAAGCCAGAACCTATTCCAGAATATTTAATACGTTTTGAGGGTTGGGTTGCTGTGTGCACGCTTGCTGAACAGAAACAAGAAAAATGGCAGACTACTTTCATGTGATGAAGTCATGCCGTGTAAAGTTCACTCTTTGCAACTGCTTGTCATACACACCCCCCACTGGAAATCTGCTCATCCTTAACAAAATTATAGAAGTACAAAGTGAAAAGCAGTTAGCATGTGCCTCCTGTTAACAATTTTATTTTTGTTTATTTGCCCATGCTAGGGGCATATTGTCATGTTTTGAAGGAGTGATACGGAAGAGTACAAAGCAAGCTTCTCAAATATGTTAACAGAACGGCATGCGTGTGGCATTTGCAGTTATTGTGTAAATGTAGAAATATTCCTACCTGCCTAAATATAAACAGAAGTTCTAGCAGATGATTGCTTTTATTTCATTCATTTGAACATTTTGCTACCTGATAAAACTTTGTTGTACAGACAGGGCTTAGTGTTTCTCAAGAATAAACCCTACTCCTTTTGCTGATCTGGTGGTGAAAGTACGTGTGACTTTAGAGTGAAAGCAGTGTTTCTTGGTATTCTGTGACTAATCTCCATTTTAGAAATGGGCATGTTTTATTTCATACATCGTCCTCTCAGATGTAGTAAAAGTGTGATGCTTTTGTTATTGAGTGAAATTCGGATGGCTGGCTGCTGAAAGGATTTCATTTAAACATCATTTATGGGGAAGAAAACTATAAAATGCCTGTTTTGCAATCATTTGTATGTGTCACTAGTTCGGTAGGACTACTTATGCGTAAACCTAGCATGTTAATAAATTCAGGGTTTGTGTAATTACTGCCCTGTTCTCAGAAGGTGTGTTTATGATATTAGCTAAGAACATAAAAGTCCAGTTCTTAAACTGTCCTCTTAACTTTGCAGCATGTGTTGCCTGAAGCTGTGAATACAAAACAAGACATACTAAAATAAAGTGTGAAGCATCACAAACTTTTTTTAGGAGAGTAAGATTTGCAGGCAGATATTGTTCCATTTCTGGGCTTTCTCAGTGAAAGCGAACAAAGTGAAAGAGCTGTTTTACAAAAGGTCTGAACATTATTCACAGAATGGTGGGAATAGTGCGGGCCAGTGAGTGTGTGAGAACTCACTTTGTCTGTAAGACTGGCTTATAATGCACAGACATTGTGAGGACTACAGAGGTACCAGTCTCTGTTCCCTGAATAGTTAATTATTTTATTGAGAGTGGGATAGTTTCAACAGTGAAGATGAGGCTATCTACACAACATATCTTGACCCTGTAGGTCAGGAATTCCTGAACTTGCTGACTGGTTTGGTACAATACCATTGTAGACAGAGGATTATGATTTTATAATGGCAACTTTAACTGCAGCCATGAATTTTGTGCTGGACTTCCAGTGCATGCTTAAGGCAATGCGCTTCTGGCTTTACTGTCTCTTCTCTTGTGGCTCTTTACCAGTCTATACGAAGGTGAAGGGAGAGATGCTTTAGGTGATAAGATCATTTGGCATTTTTGGGGGTGGGTTTGGTGATTACAGCAGTTTCTTGACTTGTGGGAGGTCCCAAGTTCACATCATGGCTGTAAACCAGGCATCCTCTAAGCTATTAGGTTGGTGTCCTCTCCTCAGACAAAAGAGCTTAGGAAAGAAGAGAAAAGCACCAGCAACACTTCTATTTATGCAATTTGAGCCGTTTTGTTTTGGCTGAAGCTGTTCACCCAGTCCAGTAGAAGCCATTAGTAGTTTTGGCTGACTTAGGTTCCAGTTCTACTCGGAAGTTCAGTTTCTGCCCTTTGGGTTGTAGGCTTCTGTTGGTATGTATAATTATGTTGCAGTGAAGTAACAAGTTTCTGCCTGTCAGCTAATTGTGATAAGTATGGGATCTTAACTGCCCATCTCAATTGTAAGGTAAAACTTAAATATAGAGGTTAGAGCTAGCGTGTTGCACTTAGCAATTGTGGCAAGCTAGGAAAGAACGCTTAAGAGTCAATTAGTTTGACTCTGGCAATGGGTGGTAACTTACACGGGTTGTGTAATTTGATCATGTTTGATTGTGTTGTCCATTCCCTTAGTCTGTTCTTTAGGCTTATACTTTGAATACAAGTTTATCAGTAAATGTGCCTCTTAAAAATTCTATTTTTTCTATGGGAGTAAGCACATTTTTTCAACTGACCAACTGTATTTGCTGCTTTATTTTTATCGAGCTGTACTCCAAGCAGATACTACCAACTGAATAGGTGGCATTTCGCAGTTATATAGCATAATATATTTCCCCTGAGGAAATTAGTTCAAACTATATCTTGGAAGAATGAGTTAGAATTCATGTACTGTTAGGTGTTTATGTTGTGTTAAATTAATAGTATGGCGTAAGTAAATCACAAAAGGTAACTTGATAATGGTGCAAAACTTTGTTACATTTTTTAAGAATATGAGTAAACTTTTTTCTTTCCCCCAACAAAAAAAACCAACCACCCAAAAAACCCAAATCCAACAACAACAAAACCCACCCCCTAC
>NW_009929422.1:0-7654 GCF_000696875.1 Nestor notabilis
ACCCTAACTATTCTATGATTCTGTGATTTTTACAGTCATTTTTTGCTGATCACTATATATATGCGGGTCTCACAGCGGTAGCTGGAGTTTTCAGCTAGACGAACTACTTAATCTCATTCTGCTAGAGACATGGCAGAATTTGAGAACATAAAGATTAAGAAATTAGCTCAAGATCACTGAATGTCTTGCCTGAAGCTATCAGTTTCAGAATGGGATTAAATGTTTGGATTCCCTCTGTATCCCCTCAAAATGATGTGTTATGAAGTTGTCAGAATTCAGAAGACTCTTCCCTACAGAATATCAATTTCTCTTTTTCTCTTACAGTGACAGTAATAATAATTTTAGTTTTAACAGAATAAAAAAGAAAGGGACCAGATCTATGACAGAGATCCTCTAACGCTAGTCCTTACACAGGAAGATGCTCACCATCAGTGTGACTCCATAATCTCTGACTCATCCCATTACTGTTATGTGACAGTTAAATAAGGTAAGTACAGCAGAATTGCTAGAAGGAACTAAAGTGTTATTAACTTATTTCTTATTACATCAACCATAATAGTCATTCCTAAAGGATCATGTATATTACTCCCATTATTTGAGACATTAAAATCCTCTTCTTGATGGAGAATTCTCAGTTGTGTCTGGTACATGCTCCCCTCCCTATCATTAGGCATCACAAACTGCTTCCCTTCCATCTTTGTTCTTCATTTTTCTACACATCAACGAAACACACTGCATTTGTAACAGAAATATCTCTCTCCTAATTGAGGTTTCCAGGGAAGCAAAGTGAGATAATTTAATTACCCTCCAAATAGCTACTCTACCTCAAACTATTCAAATCTCTCTAAATCAAACCTCACATAATGGATGGAATGCACATAATTTCACAAATGTAAATAAGTATCATGGCAATATGTACCTCAGACGAAGCTTGACAAATGAAATAAAAATTATCTTTATAGCTCAATTCTTTACACGTAGAGCCAAACACAATAGTCACGATTTTAGAAATAGGAAGAATATCCTACACATAACACTGTGTCCAGCTACTTTGAAGACTAGAGGATGCACCAGAGTAGTTCAGCCACTTTTGGTCACCTCAGAAAAGGAAGAAGCCTGACAGCACATAAATTGTACTTTGTCAGAATTAGACTAATCAGCCTTCTTCCAGGCAATTAGCAGGTGTTTGCGTCTATCTGCATACTTACATGCCCTCTATTAGCACACTTTCTGAGCATTTCACAGACTTTAATGAGCTTGTCTAATGCAGATATAGAACCTATGCTGCGTCTCATCAGTGCAAGGTAAGCGAGGTGAGGCTAAGAAATGGTCCTTGATGGAACATCAATGTCGAAGGGCTAGTACTCAATAGAGGCCACAAAAGTTTAAAAATCTTGATCACTATGGTTATTCAAGCTCCCTTGGATTTTTTCTCATTGAACTAGAATGATACTAATGGGGAAGGAGACCAGAGTTTAATTTTAAGTAAACTCTTTATAAGATTAAGTTAGCATGCAGCTCACCATAAACTTGACAGTTCAGCAGTGCTAGGAACAGAGTTCTGTCTCTGTTTTTGCAGTTGTACAAAGCATATTTACATGAGATGCTTAGCTTGTGCTACATCAGATATAAGCTGGTATAATGTTCTGCCTGCAAATGGACTCTGATTAGCATTTGGAGGAAGGTAAGTAGATTGAGGAGACAGGCTGGAAAGATTGAATTAATGTTAACTGGGAAAAAAAACCAAAACAACCCAGATTTGGACACTTTTATAAATTGTCAGTTTGTGGCAAAAAAAAAAAAAAAAAAGAAAAAATCGCTATTATATTGTCTTCGGTTCTTTGTTGTTTTTGAATATGAGCACTCCTGTGACCTTTGTGGGAAAACTATTTCTTTCTGTGGCAATTATAAATAAGAGCCCCCTAATGGCAGAATGATTATGCAGAATTTGGTGACCTCCAGGCTAGACTGTGGCTGTGTGTTGCACTTGAACACCTGTAACCACACACTTTCAGCAGATACAGGTAGGGAGAACAGCATCTTACGTGAACTGGCAAAGGGTATTTCTGAATTCTGCCATCCCTGAAAAGATGGAAATATTTCACAAGAATTTGTTTCTGTTACCTTTAGTTGAATTTTCTGAAGACTGAAGATATCCCACAGGACGAGACACTGTATGGACATACAACAAAGAGATGTAAGAGAGCAGACCTAAGGACATTGTGACAACATATAACAAAGGACAGTTCCGCAAGCTAACCTCTCAGAAGCATAAAGATAAATTATTTCCTAAAGAAAGACTGAAGAAACTTTCCAGTCAAATGAAAAATAAGACATGTTACCAAAACATGAAAGCAGAATAGGTCTTTCCTGAATCCATGTACTTTTTCAAATAAATCCTGTCAGATAAAGGAGGCAAAAGATGGTAGATGCAGAAACCAGAAAACTGTGGTGGTTCACACTGGAGAAAGAACAAGAATCTGAACTAGGATGCACTAATGAAACTGTCGCTGATAGGGAGGCTTAAATTAAGAAAAACTGAAGCAAATGAAAAAGACATAAAGAACTGAATTTACATCCCTGGGTATAGAAAGGAGAACAATAATTTCAAATTGGAGGGCATGTCAGGAGGCAAGAAGAAATGGAAATTTGTCAAGCATGAACCAGAACGTAATTAAGGAAGCATTAACAACAGACCTATGTGAAAAAGTGATTACTAAAAGGGCACACGGAAATTTGTTTCATCTGTCTGCAGTGGGTAGGATACCCTGAGATACAGGTGTCAAAATCCAATACTGTAAGCTGGAGAAGCCCCATTTTTTAGGATAAGAAAACATATTTTCACAGATTTATAAAACACTAGTCTTCTAGAACCTCTTAACAGTGACATTTAAGCAGAAAAAAGAGCTGAAATATAAAGTAATGTGGCATTATTTAGATAGAGGTGAGGCCTCCACTTAAATTTCTATTTGCTTTTGACAGTTTTAGTTCTTATCTGTTATCTTTTACCTATTACATAGAATTAGGAGATGCTCTCAAATGGCAAAAGAAGATGGCTACTACGTAAGAAAGAAGTGACAATAAAGACATATTTTGAGGTTTGTTTTCTTTTCATAATTCCACCTTAAAGCAACCAATAAAGGAGGAAAAAAAAAAAAAGAATCAAAGGTCTTGAATTACTGTAAGCCTGCAATACTGCAAACCCAGAAGGAAGATACAGTCCCATCAATCTTTTGCCTAAAGATGTACTGTGAAGGGTCAAGAAGCAGGAGGGAGAACTTGTCAGAAGATAGCTCCCAGTGTCCCTATGCTGTCTAGAGTTAACACAGTAAGTAAGAGCTCTCAACCCATTCATTTTATGTAAACTTTTGAAGACACATTTTATGTAAAGATTCTGTACATCAAAGACTGCAAACACAAATGTAGATGAAGTTTAGATCAGATGACAGGAAGACCCACTACACCGGGTGTCTGACAGGAAGACTCACTACACCGGGTGTCTGAAGCTCAAGAATTTTATGCAAGAAACTTGACTGTAACCACATAGGTATTTTACCTGGTTGTTAAGCCGCATACTTTTGAGGTATTTCCCTCAAAATTTCATCAGACAAATACAGATTATAAAATAAAGGAGAGGGATATCACTGTAGCAGTACTCACAAGACAGGAGGGGGCAAAATGGACTTTGATAAATAGCAAAGAATATGACAATAATATCTATACTTTGTGATATTTCTGTAGGATGGTAAAAAAAAAACCTAGTGAAAAAAATTAAAAATGACCATGTTTCAGTATATTGTTTAGGAAAACAGACTGCAATTAAAAAAAAACCCCAAAACCAAAACCAACCAAACAGACATATATATAGTAATTAAAATTACTAAGAAAAAAGTACTAAAGTCTGTGAGAAAAAGATTTGTTAAGGAACAGCACAAGTACAAAAAGCAAGTTCTTTGCAGTCTAGATAATTGTTAAATTTTTGACAGTGGTACAGCAGAAACATGGTTTTACCAGAGTACTCTTTTTGAAAGAAATAGGATTATATTTTATTGCAACATATATCAAGATATACCTCTACAAGTGAGAATAGTAACCATGAATAACCTCATTAAATTAATCTGCATTAATGTAGAAGAACTTAACAGCATAATAAAAAGGAGGAAAAAATAGAAAAAACTTGCAAAGTTCCTAGCAGACATCAGGAGACACACTTCAGAGATGCAAAACCATTATTCAGAGAAAATTGGTTTAATCAGGCTTCTTTCTTCTTGTACCCTTTTAAAAAGAAAGAAGATGGTGTAACACTAGACAAACACCTCACTTAACAAAAAAGGAGGAAAAAAAGAATAGGAAATAACTGCCCCAGCTTGACCTCAAGGATTACTGTAGGATCAGACAAGCCAGTACAAGCAGTCTTTTACCATGATTTCAGGTGTAGCAAAGTCTGGCTCCAGAGCTTTCAGATTCACATTGTAAAGCAGAATTCTGCAGCATCTAGTGCAGCTGTTGTTCTTTAAATGTCTATAGGCAGACTTAGGTGGGATTCATCTGCCTGACTTAGATGTTTAGTAGTTAGATGATCTGAACTTTAAACATAATCATAAAAGCCTAACTTACCACTTTGATCCCTCTTATTATCAGTTGCAAGGAAGAGGACTCTCCAAGAGGACTATTTATCTCCTCTTGGAATAGTTATGTAACACAGGCCATGAGAGTACCTTAGATGTAGATTACTAATTTACATGTATACATACATTTATTCTGGTTGACAGAACTGACCTGGGCAAAACTTGCCCTTTTCTTATGATTCCTCTGCTTTTAGGCTTTTAGTAACTTTATAAGTTGTTTCTTAAATAAACCATGCACTAGGATAATACAGACACTTTCTCCTGCTCTTTCTGAATTGAAAAAAAGAAAGAAAAAAGTATTTTTGGCCTTCCTTTGGGCCTTTTTAGGCTTCTTCAATAAATATTGATTCAGTAAATATGACCAGCTGGTTCTGTTTCCAGTAAGCATCTCATTCTTTTTCTTCTCATGAACTTGAAAGAACTTTGACTTTTCCTTCATCTTACCTACAAAGAACTTACCTGTATTAATTTCCTTATCAGTTCAAGCTGCCTAATGTGTGCACTTGGCCAACGATGCTTCATAAGCTACCATTCCCTGAATGATTTCCTGGTGTCATGCCACATATTTGTCCAAGTGAACTCAAAACAACTTTTGAATGTGTAAACTGGGTAACTCCATTTCCTGCCATCCAATCTGCACTTGCAACTGTCAGTTTGCCTACAGAAATGCAGATTCTTACACATGTAATATTTGCATCTACACAAGTTTTGAAATTTTGCCTATAGGCAGACAATCACATTAACCCAGAGCAAATTGTTCCTTTTCTTCAAATCAAAAAAGTTACCAAACCCTCAGATGAAAGGGACACTTCAGATCAGGAAATCCAGCTGTAATTTGTATTTAACTAGTGCTTTAGATCTCAACTTTAAATTCTAATTAAAGATTGAGGTAGAAGTATGAAATTCTAATGAGGAAGCTGTAGGTTATATTTTTCAGCATTACATCATGTCCTCTGTTATTTCTAAACACCGAATATAATTTTTGTATAACTTAGCATAAATTGAGGTCTTGTTTTTCTCACAAACAGGACCATGGAAGTTCTATGAATGATACCCAACTACTGGTATACATTAAAAAAACAAGTTAGGGTATTGTCTTGTTAAATTATATTTTTTTCTGCATTTTCATTTTTAAACCAGTTTTTGGAAATTCCAGGGACAGACTTATTTTTAATCATAGTTTATTCTTTTCTGAAGGCAGAGAAATCAGATCTCAATCTCCTGTTGAGATTCTTCTTGTTTCATGCTCTACATGCTGGGCTGTAATCCAAAGGAAAAAAAAAACCAAACCCAAAACTATGTTGCCATTAAAACTTTGCTTTACGCTGGGCAAACTTGTTATAAAACTGTTAGTTGGCATTTTAGCGTTTGCATACACACTGGCTGAGCCTGACTGATGCTGGCCATTTTGTCCAATGCTCATGTAGATTGTTACATACTCCTACCGGTTTTTGAGTTTGTGTCTTTTGTTTAGGCATTTGTTGACTTAGTAGAAATGCAGTCTACATTCTCAAGTTCATCAATCCTTCAAGTGCATTATATAATCTAATGACAGAGAAGTTGAATAATTTAATATTTCTACATAGAGATCTTATTTTTCTACCTTTGCCAACTGTGCCACCTGTGCCACCTGCCTTTGTCATATAGCTAAATTTGATTTCTTATTGCTTTCCAAATATTCAAGGGCAGGTACCATGCATTCAAATTCTCAATTGCTGTAGCAGTTTTTAAATGGTGCTTGACTGATTTGTAGCTTCTTAGACTCATGTATCATTCCAGAAGCCACATTTTGCCGTACTTGCTTTCAATATCCTAAATACATTTGGATAGTTTCCTCCTTGGAAAGTGAAGGATTAGCTGACTTGACCACATCATTCTCTCAGTAAAAATACAACTGTTGATTTCACTCTATCTCAGAAGCAAGATGGGATTTCTTGAGCTATAAAAACCTCTATTTTGAGTTACTGTAATCTTGAAGAATTTTATATTGTGCCAATCATGCTATCAACTTTTTTTTCCTGACTAATATTTTAATTCTTTGACTTGCTCCAGGAGTATGTATATTCCAAGGAATATGTTTTCTTAATATTCTGTCAGGTCTTTGATTCACTGAAATTAGTACATAATTCTCTTGATACAAAATCCCAGTTTATGCTGCCAGCATTAGGTATTTTTTCTTGTCATCTGACCTGTATAGGATAAGGTCTGTTTTTTGCCCTGCTTCACCTCTTTGTTTTTTGTGATTTATCTGGAACCCCCATGAAGTAGTGGGTACCCCTTCAAAAGAGGCAAAAAACACTGTAGGAAGTCGGCAGACTCTGTTCTCTTAGGTTATGAGTTACTTTCATCCCTGTCTGATATCTTCACCACCAGAAATTATTTTCCTGAACACGAAACATCCTGCTGCTGGAGTCTTGATAATATTCATTGTAGTTGTTGGAAAGTACTCAGCACTGGCTTCTTTACAATGATTTTCAAGGCCTTGTGATGAGATTGCGTGTCCAGCTTATGCCTGGAGCTGAACAGCTAGAATTTGTCTGTTCAAAGCAGCACAGCTAGTAATTATTTTTCTACCTAAACTTTTGGTTCTTCTGTCCTAGTTATTAGTCCACTGGCCAATAACTGTTCTTGGCCACTTTAAAATACATAGTTTTGCAACTTCAGATGATTCAGGTGCTTAAATTTAAGGAATGAGAACAAATGTCTGTAAGAAAAAAACTTGGTTTCCCCCCCCCCGCCCGCCCAAGTTCATTGTTTTGTTATTGCTGTTATCACAGCAGTTCACAGGATTTTAGAGTTGTGACAAGGCGGTACAGAACATAGGAGGTCAGAGGAACATCCCCAGTTTCCCCAACAAGATCTGCCATGCCTCTATGATAACCGAAAAGCTTCAATTAAGAGAATAACTACCAGCAGTGAATGAGGGTCAAGTCAGGGATTCCTTAAGACTTGATAGACTTGATGATCCATGAGACCTGATAGACTGCATCCATGATTTCTGCCAGAAGTGGCTGATGTAGTAAAGC
>NW_009929422.1:7738-8361 GCF_000696875.1 Nestor notabilis
CATCTCTGAATGAGCATAGAGATTAGGGGAGCTCCTGTATTGGGAGCATTGCAGAATATGTTGTATTTGAAGGGTTAGTGATCTTAGGCAATCCATGTCTGCTCTACTAGGCTTTGTACTTAAGGCTTACAATACTCATCTGTTAGCAGGAGTAGCTGCTGTAAGGGAATCTGCTGAAGTGCCCAGTGCCAGCCTGTGATCTGTTCTGGTGCATGCTGTGAAAGAGATAACGTTCAACTTGCCAGGAGAAGATACATGGTTTTGTTTGTTATACAAGGTAAAAGGCACTGACACTGAACCAGTCCACAGGTGGGATGTGTGCAGCATGCTGTGGGAAAATGTGGTCTGTCCAGAGCTGCATGAAAGGAGGGTTCACAGCATAGAATCATAGAATGGCTTAGGTTGAAAAGGACCTTTAGATCATCTAGTTCCAACCCCCCTGCCGGGGGCAGGGACACCTCATGCTAAACCATGTCGCCCACGGCGCTGGCCCACCATGGAGCAGCCACAGCTTCTCTGGTCAACCTGTGCCAGCTCCTCACCACCCTCACAGTGAATAACTTTTTTGTAGTATCTAATCTAAATGTATCTCGTTTCAGTTTAAAGCCATTACTCCTTGTCCT
>NW_009929423.1:0-13526 GCF_000696875.1 Nestor notabilis
AATTAAATAAAAAAATTATAAATGAAAAATTAAAACTCTGTTTTTCTTCAGCAGCTGATTCATCATTGTGGTTTCTCACCCTACTACAATACTTTAACCCTTTGAGAGTGAAGAAGTGAAAGTGAAATATCTAACATTTAGTAGAGATTGTTACAAATGTCATGACCTTACCCAAAAGGTATCTATGCTCCGATTTTAACACAAAGTATTAAGAAAAGGGTGAAATTTTACACCTAACAAGCCCAAATGGAATAAAGCCATGTGGTTCAACGACACACAAAGGTGGTCACAGACTTCTGCTGGAACATACTACAGGAACATCTGTGATCTACCACCCATCTTTCTGGAAGCTCACACAGCTATCACTCATAGCATCTGTAACACTAGATCTGAATTTTACCGTCCTTCATGTAACAGCATATTTTTAGCTGCTTTTTAACTGATTCTTTAAGGGCCAATTTCTGGAAATAGTCTCCCAACTAAAAGAAAAACCTGTAACTATTACACAGATATTAACTCCCTTGGTGTATTGACAAGCAAGACCGACCAACACCTTCCACAGCACTTTTGCCAAGGAAGTTAGCTGTTTTTCCTGTTGCACCAGCACTTTCTCCAGTGCTTTAGTTCAGCTCACCTGCCATGCTGGACATGTTAACCAGCCTCCCCTGGGATTTCCGGAGTAACGGTAAGAAGGTCTTGGACACTTCTACAGCCCCAAAGAAATTCACCTCCATGCACATCCTGTACGTACTCATGGGGAGCAGCTCCCCGTCGCCAGGGAAGCCCAGGACACCTGCATTGTTCACAACTCCCCAGAGTCCTGTAAAGAAGAAAAAGCAAAAGGCTGCTAACAGCATGAAATCAACTCCACAAAGATTGGCCTTATGAAAGCAGTGAGGATCTGCAGCTACAGACACACAGTACCAACTCCATGAACATGTATCACCATTTTTCATGTGGCTCAGAAAGCAGGAGTCATTGATATAAATACCCTGGACTGCCCACAGATGGTGGTATGGAGATGACCTACACACAAAAGCGATGATTCACCCAAAAGTTAAGAGATGCACCTTGTAAGCAGCTACATTAGTACTCTTGTTATAATGGGAAAAATAGCTGTTACCTGTATTTTGCACCTTCTCCGAGACTTTTAGAAAGGCTTCCTTGACTTGTTTGGTATTGGTTACATCCAGCTGCAGGAGAGAAAGTCTCCGAGAACAGGTCCGTCTCAGTTCCTTAGCTCCAGGTCCATCCTTATTCAAAACCCCAGCAAACACTACAAAGCCTAAGCTATCCAGGTATTTTGCCAGTGCATGTCCAATCCCAGTGTCGCTTCCTGAAAGCACCAAAAAGACTTAAAAAGTAGGTCTGTTCTAAACCATCATTAAAGGCACAAACATGCAAATGTAACGTGTAATGGAAATACATGCAAATGTAACCAAAAGGATGATGAAATCAAGTCACTAAATACATATGACAGTAGGAAGAAAAGTTCAGATATGAAGTTTTGAAAAGCTGGACCTTTGCATGTTCCACAAGGCTTGAAAGACCATGTGGTCTTTCTCTCCTGGTGTCTTTTTTAATTCCAATTTCCATTCTTATCACCTACAGAGAAACTTCTTAGCAAGGGAGGAAACATGCCACCATCTGCCCACCAAGACCCCAAATGAGGCAACACAGGGCTCTGCTAGAGAGAGGGAAGGTGTTTACAGGGTCAATGCTGCAGGAGTTTTGCAAAGGACAATGCCAGGAGGTAAATGAGAAGTTTAAGAAACTAATGCAGTTTTCACACTGTAAAGCAGAGACACATCAGCATGTACCATGATAACTGTGCTGCACCTTCCACTCTAACTGTGGCAGAGCAAGCTCCTGGATGCTGATGTGCACTGGGATCCATGGAGCGATCCCAGGGCTTGGTTATCTCCTGCAATAGCAATTTATAACATAAATGCTTGGCTTCCAAACCCACATGGCTGGAAACTCGAATGCAGGATGAAGGGCTGGGACTCCTACCAGTCTTTTCACTATTTCCTCGTTTGTGAAAGAGCTGTGGTACTCCTTACTTCACCCTACCATAAACCTATCAGGGTTAATCTGACTTTGACACACTGAGGCAGATACTACCTTAGTTATTCACAGGCCTGCTCCTGCACTCAAAATCCACAGTCAACAGAATCTGACTGCCAAAGACACTCATCTTAATCATGCTAGATCTTAATTTCTGTCTTTTAGCTGGGGCTCCAGTCCCAAAAGGTGAAAATAATTAATTTCAGGTGAAAGAAGTACAAACTAAATGTCTGGATTAGTCAGCGCAAGATGTTGAAAAGAATTTCTTGTTCTCTTCTTAATTATTTAAAGAAAAAAAAGTGCTTTTCAGTATTTTTTAAATCTGCAGTTTGTTGAAGATGTACCAGAGCACCACATATATCACACGAAGCTTCTTGCAGCCCTGACCAAAAAGAGAAGAAAAAATCTGCATTCTTGGAATTCCCTAAAGAGACATGAAGAGGCCTGCAAATATCCCAAAGACATATCAGATTTCTGGGTTTGGGGGTGGGGTGTCTTTCCCTTTTGTTCTTTTAGTAAAAAACCCTATTTCTAGATCAAATCCTTCTCCTTTCATCCTTCCCAGCAAGTACACAGCCACAGATACAGATATTACTTAGGTTTTACAACACAGCTTTAACTTGTTGATCACTCTGCCACTTCCCAACTAGGGATGGGTGTAGCAACCCCAAGAAGGAAATAAGAAGCAGTGTTTATCTGGGCCTGCCAGCAGGTTTGTCCCCAGCTTTTATCAAAACAAGTCTGATTTAAATTTCAGACCTGTTATTGACATCCAGAGAAACATTACCCTTCAACTCAAAAAATTCAAACAGTTGTTAATCTGCTACAGGGAAGAAAGAGAGAATTCCCTCCTCCCCATTTGTATGTCAAAACCAAAACTGTGTGAATGATCAAAAGATTTATTATAGGAAAGGCAGTCACTACTGTCTGTAACTGAACCATTACTGAGCATTTATCATAGGCTCACACTAAGCATCAAGTCTCACATCAAGAATGAGAAGACCAAGTTAACTGGAGAAACTCATCCTACTGCACACAGCATAACTGAGGAAAGAATTCCACAATTCCTACTAATTTGGATCTTCATGGGAACCTAATCTTTTACAGAAACTGGCTATCGGATCTACCAAACTACACTAATGTGCTTGCATGCCCAGGAGCTTCTGTTTAAGGACACTGAAGTGCTCACTCCCAGGAAGAGGATCAATACAAATGTTTCACCAGTCACTTAAAGCAGGCTTTAAGACCGCTCAGATGCCCACAGTTATTCATGTGAAAAAGCATTTTGACAACTGGACACAGTTTTCCCTTCCCATGGTACTCTGGTGAACTGTCAGCTTAAATAAATAACACAGAGCAGCACCTGTACAAGAGACATCTAAAGAGGGCCAGAACAATATCTGACAAAACCCAGGGAGATAAACACAGAGATCATTACTCCATCCTTTGGCAGCTACCTCACCAGTGATATGTGGTAGCTACCCAGAACACAGCAGCATTCCTCAACCCGAAGGGCTGAAAGGGGTGGTGGTGGCAGTATAAATAAATAAATAGAATCACCATTTCCCATGAAGTGCCTGCCTCAGGTCTTTTTTAAATTGCAGAAACTGACATCAAAAATTGATTTAAAGGCACCTTACACCTGCAAAACATCCAGTAGTCGGTATGGAGAGAAGTACTAAAATCAAAACAATTTAACCAAGAAATGTGTTGAGCAAAACTTCCATTCCAGTTGATGGAGGGTTTGATTGATTGCATACCAGTCTGGATTCAAAGAAAGATCAAGAAGAGCCTCCTCAGATGTGTCAGCTGTCGGAGGTGTCCAAACTTGCATTTCCTCAGGACACTTACAGCACAGGTACAGAGAAAGCACAATCACTTGCTGGAATATCCCCAACTATTCTTCACTTCCCTATATTGCTCTAATTCATATTCTCTAGGGCTGGTAAGCTCAGAGAGTGCTTTTCCCTGAAGAACTGCAGTCTTACAAAAAGCAAGGAGATGCCCAAATACAAGCACAACCCCTGTGTCTGCAATGGTGGGAAAAGAGGGCCCCCCCGCCCAATATCCATCTTCATCTGATGCACCTCCAGGGAGAAACCCAGCTGTGAGGGGAGAACTTACCTTGTTCTCTCTTAACTTTTGTATTTCACCCCCATATTAATGCTTGCTAGGCAAATCTAAGTAATTTTCAGGCATCCCTATAAAACAAAATGATATTCTGCAAGAAATAGCTATATAAACTAAAGCAACTTCATTCAGCTTTCCAGAGGAGAAAAACAGAAAATAAAACAAAAGATAAAAAAAAGAGCAAGTTAACAATACAAGAAGCAGTTGGCAAGCACTCCAGTTTAAAGGTTTGATTAACACAAATAAACAACATCTAAAGTTTTAGAAGAAGCGGGAGAAAAGCCATAAAGCCACAAAAATGCCATCCTTGCAAAATAAAAGTGAGGTTTGTGTAGATCAGAGTGTTAACAGAGACTCAATTAATTAGCTCTGAACTTTCTCTGCTAATGAAGGAAATTACTCGGTGTCGAATGATTTCATACATCATTTCAAAGAGATGTCACCAAACTACTGTCTTGGAAATACATGCAGAATAGACACAGCATGTACTGTCTAAATGCGCATACCAAAAGATAACCAAACATCCATAATCAGTACAATAAATTCTAGTAAACACAAGTAATGTATGAATATCGTGTTCTGAGGGCTCCCAGAAGTTAATGTCTCTCTCAAAAAACTAGAAAACCATAAGCATTCTTCTGCTTTTTGCACTGGTTAATTTCACAACTACGTCTAAAAAGCTACTTGTAAAGATTAAATGAGACACTAAAAAATAATGGCATCTATTAAAATGCTTTTCTATTTAATTTCAGAACACTTATTTACAAAAAAAAAAAATAATAATCTCAGGCAAAGCAAATAAAATGAGCAAAAAAACCCCAAACAATGAAAGGAAACCTTACGAGCATGCATTTCATAGATACCTAATCCAAGGACACAAAGTTTTCCAGACCACTTGTGAGAAAAGCCAGTTTTTGCTTCCCGAAGCACGCCTGCAGCACCCTACCTGTAATAAGCACAGCTTTGTCACCCACAGGCAGCAGCACCGTGCTACTCAGGTACATGGAGGAGACGAGGCACGAGGCACAGAACACCACCAGCCCCTCACCAGTGCCCAGCATGGCCACGCACAGCAGCCCCAGCAAGGCAGGCAGGAGGCTCCAGACCAGTATATTTTCTTTACCCACTGGGCTCCTCTTGGCTGTGCAGAGCACAGTCACCCCAAAAAGCGCAGTGATGCCCACGGAGAGCCATCCAAGGGGGTTGTCAGCAAGAGCATCCATAGCAAGGGTGAGAAGCAGGCACACACACACCCCACCACCGGCTGGGTAAAAGCAGGTATTGCTAAATGCAGCATGTGTTATATACAGGCAGGGGGTGGGGCAGAGAAAGGGGACTCTGTTTAAAGGTTTGACATAATCTCACTTACCCTTGGCATCAGAAAGAAAGCAGAAGCCTTCCTTTTCTTACCTTTTATTCCTTCTGCCTGACAGCTCCACCTTCTGAACACTATGCTGACTGGATAATGATTGACAGCACTGGGAACAGACATGATGTAGCAAGTGCTGGCTTCAGGAAAAAATTAACTGCTATATGTTTTATAAGTTTAAAGTACATTTTCCTAGACGTGGAAAAATATAACAGTTTCCTTTACAGCAAACGGTTGGAATTTCCTGCCTAAAAACTTAGTGTATTTTCAGTGGAACTGATTTCTGATGGGCAGTGATAAAAACGAGTCAGGACAGGGTTATTTACTGTCTGTAGTGCAAACTACGTGGTTAGAATTGTGCTTTATCACGTATGGGCCACCCTCCCTTACAACAAAAAGCCCAAAATAACATTCATAGCTTTAGCATGCACCTTCGGCTAGTCATCTACTCCCCATTCAGCAAATATCTATAGTTAATTGACATTCAAGGCAGTCTGGGAGGCTGGGAAGGGGTTGTTGCTGGTTTGCCATTAAGAGCACTCCATCAAGTGAATACATGTAACACACCTGAGATAGAATCTTCAGTTTGTCTCCAGCAATGACATCCACCTTAGTTTTGACAGGAATCACTGGTTCAATACCCACTGCAAGTTGGATTAAAAAATGTGATCAATTGAATACATTTGAGAGATTTAACACCTCCTGTGGTGTACTCTGAAAGTCACTTGAGCAATAAGAAAATTTTAAAGTCTATCCAGCTAAAAGGATTGAAATACAACTTGAGCATATTTAACCTTGTTTTAAAATCTCAGCCGATTGTATTGGGGGATGAGCCTAAGTCATCACACAGCCAGCTAACATGATATAGCTGGTTTTCCAAAACAAAATGTAATGCTGACCTATTTTACTTTAGGCACTGGAAGATTGAAGTACAGGGTGCAAATCTAACATGAGACACAAGCACATTTCCATTCCATAATTCTTTTAGGGTTTTATGGGATGACAGATCCGTTGAATATAAATTTTTACAGCCAGTGAAAATGATCACATACCTCTATAGGTAGTTTACATTAGAGATGAGGTCAGTTTCTTAAAGGGACATTACCCTTGAGGTCTGATGTCTTTCATTGCTATTGTGAACACTCATTCATCCATCCTGCCACTAGTGCACAAAATATAAATTATTTTCACTTCTCTGCCATTTGCTACTTCTGCTTTTAATGGCACACTGGTCTCCAGGTCAATTATGCCTTGCCCCCTCTTAAAGCTTCTCCTTACAGATTTCCTTGGAGAATTTTGCTTCCTCTACCTCAGTTGTCACATTATTTGGATGATTGCAGATGTGCTGGCATTTAAAGCATCCGCTCTCATGCTTGAGGATACAGCCAGCTGGAGTTTCTGCATAGTGGGATAAAGGGCAGAAGTGACCACCTCCAGTCTGATGCCCACCCTGGCTCCCCTCAGTCTGTGGGGAGCAGACAGAGGTGGGCAAGGGGCCAAGCTATGGTGACCACCATGCCTGGTCCCTGCAGAGCAGCCTCTGAGTGAGTCTTCCCCTCTGCTCTGTGCTCCCCTGCCACGTGCCCCACTGAAATGCGTATGTGCACGTGTACATGTTCTCCCTCACACACTGCACTGGAGGTCTGGGTGAATGTATGGACTGCTGAGGATGCCATCTGCACCCACAGTGCTGTAGAACAACCATGGGAAGGACTGGTGGGGACTGATCTCTGCCTGAATTAATGTTGAATTTATATTTTTAATATAAAATATAACCATTGAAGGCTTCTTTTAATGAAAAGCTGACCATGCGTTCACACTGGTGCGTGAACAAAATTACATGTAAGTGCATACACACCATGAGATGGGTTGCTATCAGATGGGTATAATCTAAAACTGGCTGAGAAACGTTAACTTGCAGTACCCACCTCATGAACTCCCCCATGAACCAGTGGTGACAGATTGCTGCTTGAGGATTTTTCGGCACAATTTCGCAATGAGTTAAGTTTTATCACCATATGCCCAGTATCCATCTTAAGAAAGCATCTACTTTCCTCTCTACCACTTTGGGATGTCTCCAGTTCTAACAGCTGTACATTAACACGAGATTGTGATTGAGTTTGTGTTAATTCCTATTTCTCTATGCCATGTCTACTTATGCTATGAATATACACCCTCTCTCACACTTCTTGATAGTTTTGCTGGGAAAGATGTGGCCTTTCCAAATTATCAGGATGTTGCATCAACATGACATCTGTGTTACAAGGAGGATGGATTTGAGCTAATTCATTTTCAGCTGAGCTTAACCTACCTTTGCCAGGACATTTGCCTGTCTTCCCAGCTTTTCAGAGCCATCACACAATAACTCAAGTGCCCTGTCCCTTTATGCCTTGGCAATCTGTATAATCTATACTGAAGCCTGAATATTGCTTCTGTAGTCAGTCCATGCCAATGCCAAACAGCAGCAGATAAACAATTCAGACCAGCCTCCTGGCTGAACTATTCCATTGTACCCTCACTTCAATCCCTGTTTCTGATGTTTCTAACCGGGACTTTGCAGATCTCAAGTGTGCCCCATGACACAAGTCTCTTCATGATAACTATGGAAGGACAATTAAAGCAATGGCAAAAGAAGATGCCTTTCATGGAGAATGATCCTTCCATGGTTATCTGCAACATGAACAGCTAGTCTCTACAGAATGTCTTGAGTCCAAATCCAGCTTTTTTCCCCCCAAAGTTTACAGTCACAGCATCTTTCACCCTGTGTAGTATCACTTTCCCAGGAAAGCAGAAAGTAGAAGACTTTCCCCAGGAAAAAGCAAGAATACCTCTCCAATGTGTGGAATCTTTTTTGTAGGCATCCACTCATTGACTCCACATTATCATTCTTTAGGAACAATCACTTCTTCCCAGATATTAATTTACTTCCTTCTCATTTCTTTAAGCTCTTTGCTGTCATCCTTTGCTGGCTCTGTATTTTTCAACATGATAGTTACAGCCTGTGCTTTCAATTTCTGTTCTTACCACAAAAATGGGCAAAATGTTCAGGTTCCCCTGTTCCTTTTTTAAAGTGGGGAAGCTGAGCCTGTTCACAACTTCCTTGAACTGCAGTGCCAAGCTCTTTTTCTGTTCTAGTATTACCCTGGTAATAAGCACTCTTCTGTCTTGTCATAGCTTCATTTCTGGTTCAGAAGTTTTCCTGCTGTTTATTTCTTTAAAGCCTCTGTGATGTTCCAGCATAGTAGAAGCTTTCAGTTGAACCACGAGGCCTTCAGAATGTTTCTGTTACCTTTCCCTGCATTGTTTTTCACCTCTTTGGCCACATTTCTTATGTGCTTCCTTTGCACTTTCCACTAATTTGCTAGTCAACATGTTTCCTTTCAGCACTTTCCCTTCATCCCAAAGTACCACATACCATTCCCTGTACTTGCTGTCTGTTGATATTCTTCTGTCCTAGTTGCAACATAAATTACATTCTTTAGAAGCATGAACCATTATTTCTACATGTCCAATCTCTATCTCAGCTTCCTCTGTCTCTGCCAGTCACAGATTTGTTTTTCAGTTCAGGCTAGAATTTACCACAGAACTCTTTAGTTTTCCATTTTATTCTATTTTGTTTGCTGATTCAGGTTTTTTTAACCACTCCTGATTGTCCCTGCTCCATGTGCTTCATGTGCTTTTGTGGCTTGGGTAAGGGATTTGCATTTTGAGCCCTGCAGGCAGGTTCCTGGCTACAAGACTTTTCTTGGAAAACAATTTCAGCAGAAAATAGGTTGGAATCTGTTTCAACAAATGAGTCATTAGCAAGACCAGAAAAATTATTCTCCTCATTAAATATGTATATGAGCAGAAAAAATACAAAATCATTTGTTTGGTTGACTGCATCTTCTGAGAGTACATAAACATTTTCTTACATTTGGATTTTTCTGGACTTGATAGTTACACAAGCACTTTTCAGACTATGAGAAGTCCTGGATGCAAAAACTATTGAACTTGCATACACAAAACTCATTTGGGCAAACAGACTTTGCTCTTACAAATACTACTGAACTGCTATACAAAGGTTGAGATAATCCTTTTCTTTCAGCCAGTTATCTATTCATGCACTCAACTTGAAGCACATGAATTATCCAGTAAAGGCAGCAAAACTATTAGTCTGCCTAAAGCTAGGAATGTAGCCAAGTACCTTGTGAATTAAGATCTCTGAACTCACAGGCATGAATAAGGGCAAAAAAGTTCATATGTAACTGAAAATAAGGCTGTGTAACCTCTCCTTTATGTTCAAACTATTTCTTTAATACACCCTTTGGGAAACTAATTCCTGTCAAATAAAGTATGTACCCATTAAAGAAAAGTAAAAAATACATTTTACTTCCAAGTTAATGGAGATTTTGTTTTTAGAAATACAGTGATTGTAAAGATTGTAAATTCAAAGATAGTAATTCCTGGAGATCTTCACTTTGCATTGAAGAAACAGCCATAGCTCACGATTTCTCAATATTCTAACAATTATAACAAAATATAGTAATATTAGTAATAATTACTTCCTCAGCTAAATCTCTTGTTACTTTTCAAGCGTAAAAACCTCAGACTGAGGAACTTCTGTACTGATGGCCAAACTGGGCTTGTAAATACTTTTGTCAGGGACACATGCAACATACATCTTGGCATTATACAATCTTCAAAAGAAATAATTGCAGCCTGCATTTCCATTGTGAATCCAATGTCTGCAGCAGCTCTATCTTTGCTTTGAAGCAGTAGGTCTTGTAATAACATGCCATATGAAATGAAGCCATAGGCTTGTAAGTTTTCCTTGTTATTTCCATGAACCCTAATCACCCTTTTTAAATTTTCTGCAATAGACAAAACATCTTAAATCAGACAAATCATTAAGATTATGAGCACTCCTGTGTGTTTGTAAGGGAGGTTTTCTTCTCTCCAGACATCTACGGATCCCTAGGCTTTCAGGAACAGCTAAAAGTGGATCACACTCTTTAATCAAATTGTCGTTATTTTCCAAAAAGAGGATAGAACCAGAAAACTTAAAAGCAATTAGGTACTCCTCAGCAAGTCAGCCAGGAATCATCTTGATGTTATCCTCATGAGAAATTACGCTTGCCTGCCTTTCTTCTCTCATACGATAACATGAGACAGCTTTCACAGCATCATCAGTGTTAGAGAAGAAGAGGTACCAGTTTATCTTAATACACTTCTCTGGGAGCAACAGACTCTTCCCTAAAATTCCTGAAATGCAACATCAGGAAAAAAATACACTTCTGCGTCTTCTTTCTGTAACTTCTCCTCCTGCATGTCTCCAAACAATGGCAAGTTGGAGAAACACTTGTTTTACATCTTTGCAAAAGTCACATATTTTTTATCATAGTCAAATTCATAAACAGCAGTGTGAATATGGAGGCAAACAGAAAATGAGGCATACATGGTAACCAAAAGTCTGATTAAAGTATGGGTGGACAAACCCAGTAGCTAAGACAGGTAACAGTAGTGATGGAGATGCCAACTTCAGCAATCCCAGCTCTCCAGGGACTCCATGTACATGTGGTAGACTGTTAGTTCCCATTGAAATCTGGGCCTTATAGCACCCTTAAAAATATTTAACCAAACAATGCTAACTTGTAGCTAGCAAAAACACATACCTTTAATGAGACCTTTAAGTGCAATCTAGACATGAACCAATATTGTCTAAAGCAGGATTTGAAAAATAAACCCCCAACTCCAAGTCTATCTGCACTTCTCTCTTTTTGTCCCTTCAAAGTGGGGAGGTTTACTACACCACCACCATGACTTGTCATTCCTGATAGATAGTGACAACATTAAAATAAATCACATACAACTTGGAGCCCCAGAACGTCTCTGAACTTTGAGCATGGATTCAGCAAAGGGCATGAAAGAAAATGGGTGGTAGCATCTCCCCATCATCACTTGGGTTATTAACTATGCACATATGCAGCATGCCTTCCCTCCCACCTGCAAATTCTCTGCCTCTCATAAATAGATTCACTTATTTTTAGGTTTTACTCTCAGTTATATCAGCTAAGTCTCTGAAACGAAAGCCGAAGCAAAATGAGATGAAAAATGAGCAGATGATTCAAAAAGCATTAAGTGATCAACCATGAAAAACTGTCACCTGCCCTAAACACATTCTGTTTTCTGTCACTTGAAGGACAAGTCCCTGGCTTCTGAATGGTGAAGCCATGTATTTTTCCTGTTGAGGAATCATGACCTCACTCTGTGTGTAATCAATGACTTACATTATTATTTTGATTGAACGTGTGTTTGCTACATACTGAATGTCACCGATTTCTCCTTTAATGCTGATCTGAAGGAGCTTTTCAGAAGTGTCTGTGCTGCTTGTAAACAGCTGCAATCATGTTCAAATGTTGTCAGTGAGACCAGCTCTCTGTCAGGAATGACTTAGTGACAGATGATCCTCATGTGGAGCCTGGGGACAAACTAGATGACCTCTCAAGGTCCCTTTCAGAAGCTGGGGGGGGTGTTGATGGTTCTATGGCAGGTAGCATTTTAGTTAAATGGTACTTTTTCTTTAGGCAACCCACCAACTATGGAAAAATCAGTATACTCAATGTCATTTTTTGTTGTTTTGTTTCCCTTTATTGCCATTTTAGACATTTTATATCACGCAGTAACCTCAACCCCTGACTCAAAAATTGTTTAGATTTAGATCTAATTGTTTATATTATGTCTAATCCAACTGAAATCACTGTAACTATCCACACACAAAACTAGACAGATGATTTAACAGGTAGCTGAATATAGATCCCAATACCCATCAGGACTAAATGGTCCCTGAGAGCCCAAACCCACAGACAATCACACACATTCTTAAAAATAAACACAGACATTCATACACACCTAAAGGACAGAAATATTCATACCCATGTGTTTAAACATGTGCACACCTGCAGAATCAGACCCTGTCTTAAAGACCTCCTCCACCTGGATTTGACACACGCTAATAGATTCAAGCAAAAAAACCTACACCGTGAAAGTATTTATTTCTCTTTCCATGCAACAAAACTATCAAATACAACTTTAATGAACTTCTCCGAGTTTTAAAGTCAGTATTAAAACATTGTGAAGCCCAAGGCACAGGTCATGCCTGAACAGGCACAGATTCTATGGGGGTAAGTCTGCACGGGCACTTCACCCTAATCATCCCTTGCAAGGGATTCCTTCCCAAGTTACATTGTTTATAACTTGTTTTATTAATACTGTAAACTATCATTTGACTTTAAGTTTTCATTTCAAGTCTGCTTTTTAACAACATATTTAACAGCCTTAGGGCAAACGTCTCTCTTGGATGCATGCAAACTTTGGAGAATCACTAAGGGCTATGCAGGCATAGCTTCAAAGGCAGATTTGGGACCTATAACTTTAATTCATCCACCAAATGGAGCTCCAAAATCCATTACGGAAAAATAACTAGTAACCATCTGTCTTTATTCATCAGGCTAAAAGCAGTTAATCAAACCTAGTGGACATTTTTACTTTCTTCTTTCTCTCTCAACAGCTTTGAACACAGATGCAGCCTTTCCATAATTAAGCTGAGCATAGTAGCTCCTAGACAGATTAATTCTGGAGAGCTTGTAAAAAATGTCAGATGGCATACAGGTTCTGTGTCTTGTCCCTGGGATTTCCGTGATTTTTATTTTTTTAAATATATATGTGTATATATATACATATGGGCAGACTCAGGACACAACTATCAAAATTAACAGCTCCCTATATCCCAAGGTCTTAACCCATGACAATGACAGCAGCGTTGGGAGAACCCGTATGCTATGATTAGGTATATTTTTTCTCTATTAGGTATGCAAGTCAGGATATCTCCTCCATAGCAAACAAATGTCTCTGGGAACTGAACCGAAACATGGGATGCAAATGGCCATCAGAAGGCACCTACTTCCACTCACTGCTGAAC
>NW_009929423.1:13557-25321 GCF_000696875.1 Nestor notabilis
GAGTAACTGAAGGGCAAAATTTTATGGCAACTTATTGGCAGTGTTTTGAATCAACATAAAGATGTTCCAAGTTACAAGAGTTATATTCTAACTAGCTGGAATACAATTAGATAGTTCATACCTAACAACTATTCCAGATGTGTCTTTAGGAAAGTTCTCAGATATATCATGGGGTTTCTATTAATTTGAAACAGGTATATGCAAGTATCCAAGGTGTTTAGATCTCAATTACTTTTGATAACGAGCTCATATGTGTTTTCAATTTCCCTCTTTCTGAGTTCTAATATTTTAAAGCAGAGAGCATCTCCAGTTCTTAAGAATTTTATGTTTCTTGTTAAATATTCTGGTTTTTCAATTTAACACTACAATCAAATTTATGGACTGAAACTAGGATTTAAAAGTACCAACCTAGAGGTAATTTTTGCTTGCTTTAAACTGCGGCTTTACTTTATTTTTAAATAAAGTAATAGCTCATGTCAAATACGTCTTTGCGCTGTTAAAATTAGAATTTTAATGTTGAGTAAAAGTTTTAGAGTTCTCACCTTTATAACTGGTTACAAAGAAGAATTTATTACTATTACTTTTGATTAAACAATGCAGATTAAACAACTCGATTGCAAATGAGTTGTACAAAGTTAGGAAACACTGTCCCAGAGAAAGCCACTCAATGACTCTAGAAAAGAGACAGGCAGTGGATTTTCAAAGTAGTCACGAAAACTGGACCACAGGAAATACCGACAGAAATCAACAGAGATCGGCCAAACTTCATGAGTCAAATTCAAATGAAATTTTAAAAATTACAGGAGTTTAAAGCATGGAATCTCTTCGCATACTCAGGAATATAATTTTGCCTCCCCATATTTAATTATCGACAACTGGTTCATCTACCAGGCTTCTCTCCCCACAGATAGATACATTCAAAATGCTAAATGGAAATGAGGCAGCCAACTGTACTTGGAAAAGTGAGCAAAAAGTGAGGAGCCTTAATATCTCTGGATATTGGACTCTACAGCAGCAAATAGAGAACAGATACTCTGAAGAAAAATTATGCTGGTATGATCTCTCTTTAAACAGCTCTTTAAACTCCTTTCCCTCAGCACTTAGCTTTCATAAATGCTCTAAAGAGGCATGAGAGAATTACTGTTCCCACAGTGCACATGAAAAAGCTGAAGCAAGAAGAGGTCATGGAATCACAGAATCACAGGATGCTTTGGGTTGGAAAGGACCTTAAGATCATCTAGATCTAACCCCCTGCCATGGGCAGGGACACCTCACACTAGACCATGTCACCCAAGGCTCTGTCCAAACTGGCCTTGAACACTGCCAGAGATGGAGCATTCACCACTTCTCTGGGCAGCCTGTTCCAGAGCCTCAGCACCCTCACCGTAAAGAACTTCTTCCTTATGTCTTACCTGAACTTCCCCTGTTGAAGTGTGAACCCATCACCCCTTGTCCTGTCACTACAGTCCCTGATGAAGAGTCCCTCCCCAGCATCTTTGCAGCCCCCTTCAGACACTGGAAGCTGCTCTGAGGTCTCCACGCAGCTTCTCTTTTCCAGGCTGAACAGCCCCAACTTTCTCAGCCTGTCTGCATACAGGAGGTGCTCCAGCTCCTGGTCATCTTCTAGTTAGTCAAAAAGTCATAGATGAAAACTCATATATCATGGCAGTCAGTCCTGGACCCTGCTGCTTGAGTATGTTGTGTGTAGCCACCAACGTGACAGGAAGTACTCTTGGAGAACAAGTAAGCTAAAGGCCATCAAATTATGTTTTATAGACATCGAAACAAGTTTAAAGGTCAGCAGAGACTCACACTGCAGATGCTTATACAGAATTCCCATGGAGAATGAGAGAAGCGTGTGAAAAAGCAGGAAGATGTCTACAGAAAAGAAAAAAAAGTGGGCAGTGGAGACTGGAATTGCAGGGTCATCAGAAGAGGCTGTTAGCATCTCTGATGAATCAGAGATATCAGTAGAAGATCAAGACAGACATATGTAAATGGACAGACACAAACAAAAAAAATAACTGCTTTTACAAAGAGGGCCAAGGAAAAATAAAATAATTACTAATCCAAGAGAATTATGCCAAAAGCCTGAATAAAAAATGTTATTGTATGAAGACACTGCCTACGGGCAATTGCCAACTATGACACACCTGGTCTCACTGGTGTGATTCACAGAAGGGTTTTCTACACACAAGGTATTCCTCTTCTCCCATTTACATTTTCTGATGTTATCACCCCCTCTTAGTTCACATCTGTTGTAAACTAAATTTCAGTATTGCTAAATCCAAGTATAATTTCTTGCTTAATATAAATAAATAAATTAAATATTTAAAATTGCAGGAATCTAAAAGTTCTAAATGTGAGGCTCTTCCTACTTACTCTTTTGGTTCTGAAGGCACAATGTGTTCAGATTTGAACCAGCTTGCCAGCAGAACAAGACTCAAATCCCAGATCTTCACTCAGGTACAAACTGTATCTACATTGCAGCAGAGCCATATTCAGCTAGAATTTGTTGAAAAAGCAGCAGTGAGATGCTAAGCCAGGGGAGGTTCTTTACAGGATGCTGTTCTGCAGAACAGCTACAAGTTCAGTCCTGACCACTGCCTCAATTTCACAATTCTGGCAGGAATTTGTTTGCACTTTCATTACCATTCATCTTTCTGGCATCTTCCTTGAATCTAAGCCCAGAAAGGAGAAGATGAGGAGGACCCTTGCCACCCACTGTGTCCCTTCTGGGAAAGGATGCTCCATGCAGAAAACTCATTGCATTTAACCAACAGAGGTCAGAGAGGAGGTATCTCACAGAATGGAAAAGGTACAAAGATGAGTCTCAGCTCAGTATTTTTAAGGGCTAAGAATCACAGAACCATTTAGTTTGGAAAAGACCCTTAAGATCATCAATACATGACAGAAATTAGTAATACTGGAATCTTTAAAACCGGAACTTTAGAATCTGTGCAATTTTGTCAGCACATTAAACACCTACTGCAACCTCATGAGGCTATACCACAGCCCAGCACTGTATTATAACACACCTGCAAAAATGGGGGGATACATTCAACAAATCATCCATTAAAATGAAAGTTCAAGTAATGCAAACCAGAATATAAACAAAAAATACAAAGACTTTAAACAAAAAGGTGAGATGTGGCAACAATTATTTTCATCCATTCTTTTGAATGCCATTACGTAAATTGCATGTTGTGCTGTTATAAAGAAGTCTCCATAATTTAGAGAGTCTCTAAAGTCCCTAAAACACCACAGAGCACATAAAGCTTTTAAAAAGTCAGTACTTATAGTAAGGGCACATGAAGACTTAGCTGAATGGTATTAAAGGTTTCCATTTGGTACCTCACCTACAAGAGTACAGTTCAACTACTAAACAAGTCAAAATTGGACAGCTCCATCGCCCAGAGTCTCCGGAAAGTGCAACTGAAATATGACAGAAATATGACAGTCGTAACTCTAAGGCTGCAAACGTGGCCACAGAACACTGGCACCAGAAGGAAAAAACCAATAAAATCACTCAAGACAATGTTTTTGAGAGTGCTGTTGTGCAACCAACCCTCCAGCATGATTCTATGATGTGCTAAACAAGCTATAACCACAATTCATTAAGTATATTCTTTAGTACGTAGATACATACGTTTAGTTTAGCATTACTTTCTGTACTAAATATTCCTCTGTTCCAGAAAAGAGTAACTAAATTAAAAGTTCATAACACACAGCACCTTCATCCCAAGATATCAGGCCATGATTTTAACTTCAGCTATTACAGCCAGAAGCACCCTGTAGTCAACTTGTTAAAAGAAATTCAGTAACTCAATCTAATAATTCTGATTTTAAGAAATCTAAATTATAGAACACATTAATGATGCAATATTGCACCAAGATTACCTATAAAAGCTGGGTTCAGTAGCAGCAGATGTTAACTAAGACCCTTTCTTAAAGTATAATCTACAGGAATTGGAGGATTGCCTCCTTACTCAGTCCTGGACTGAGTGAAGTTGGACTGCTTCATTTCTTACCACAGATACTAAGGGGAATACCTAAATGTGAAGAACACTTGTAGCCTATTCCCACAAGGATCATTCCAATTTTGAAATTCTCCACAAGTCAGTAAACTTTAGTAAACATTAGGACATGACAGGAAGCCCATCACTGACAAAAAGCTTACTGAAAAGCTGAAAGTGTGACCCCTTTGCAAACAATGCATAAGGAGAGTTTGGCTGCATAATATATTCTCATTAACACTTATAAACTGTGAATTATTTTGGTTTTTCAATTACAATTATGGAAGGCATTTTCCCCATAAAAAGATAAAACGTCATGGGAGGCTGGATGATGCTGCCCGATCAGCTAATAATGCACATGTTGATTAAGCATAATTAACTGCCTGCTTTAGTTGATGCCTGTTCCTAGCAGAGATTACCTTCATTTATGATGGTAAGGAAAGGAGCCAGGACCAAAACTACATGAGAACACAAATGGTGAAGTCTGTTAGGCTTTACTGTTAACAATATGGCACTCACGGGATTCCTACTAGCTATACAAGCTGCTTCCCCAGGCTTTCCCAGAGTCTTTTAAAAGGGCAAAGGAGCTCAGGCAATGTCAGTGAAAGACTCGGGGAAAGAACAGTACTAGATAAGGCTTTCTCTTCGAAAGTGTAAAATGACAACTAAAACAGGCATTCCCGTGATGATGAGGATGATGATAATTATAACAACAACAACAACAATAATACTTAAAACTGAATATCTAAGTTTATTAAGCAAGTAATTTTCCTCTATATAATTTTATTCAGCTAATGTCTAAAGAACTCCTTAGGTACAGTTTTAATTTTTTTTTTTTATAACTTGAAGATTATGTAGTAGACTTCAGAAATTCCATTATACAAGAAATCCAGTTACTAGAACATGTTGTTCTTCTAAAGTAATTTAGAAGAACATTTCAGCTTATACAGCATGTCCATAATGCGTCTGATATTTAATTCTTCCATGTTCTTAGGATGAACAAAGAATTAAGCTGATGCATGTCCTTGATTAATCCAGCATTTTCAACTGACACAAAGTCTGTTTCAGTGGACTGGATATTCTCTGAAAGATAAAGAAGCAGCACTCTAAATGCAAAACTCAAGAGTTCTTTCACTACAACAATCAAACAAAAAAATCATATATACTTGAATTCCCCAGTTATTCAGATCTCGCTTCTCCCTCAAAAGTAGCAAAAATCCAAAATTAGATATAACCAGATGCTGCACAACTTCTGTTAAGTGGAATGAAAAGGAAGAGCAAGAACCCCTTGCGGTAAATTACTTTAGGTTACAGTACACTCACACTCCCAGTCAAATTGCTCCTACTTTGAACATGTTCTTTGTGTTATCATTCCAGGACAAAACATGTCCACGTAATGCTTTCAAACCAAAGATAAATGCATGTTACAACTCTTATCTTTGCAACTTCAGTAACTTTGCCCCGTTGTAGAGTTAGGGCATTATTTTGTTTTGACATAGTGCCTTCAACCTTCAAAATATTTGGTTCTGAACAAATCATTTCAAAGGAAAGCTCAGGTTTGTGCCAGAAACACCTGATTTGAAATAGCTCAGAATTAATTCCACATCAGGCCATGAAAAAATACTTATGAATTCTGAATTCTACAGTCATTAGTGTCATGGAACAGAATAAACAACATCACAAGTACATAAGAACAGAGTGCTACTGTAAACACCAAGATGTCATTAAGTAAGCCTTTATAGGGGTTATCTAATTTAAACATGGCTGAAGCAAGAAAGAGATTGCATCCTTTTTTTGAGGTTGTTTTCCTCTGTTTAGGTGTTCAAACTCTTACCTAATCCTTCATGTGCAAAATTATGCAATTTTTTGCAATGTTTTCAAGGTAATTACAGAACTAAAATGGGTAGCAACATTTTTAAGCCAGTGTCTGTTCTATCTTCTTGCTGTTCTAAAAGTGCCTGAAAATGGTAGACCACTGCCTAGTGACACAGCGTATACGAAAGCACCAGAAGTTAAGTGTGAAGATGGGTAACATTTCCTCACCAAATATATTTCCTTTCCCCCTCATCAAATACAGCTTCCACCGAGACACCCACAGAAATGCTACAACAAATTCAGGCTTTGGTGTTCTTGCTGACACATCTCTTCTCATCCTCCCCACTAGTGCCTGCGGACTTCTTATTCACAGACAGAAAATTAGCACAGTACAAATTACAGATTAAAAAACACATTATGTCTCAAGTTTGTTCTACACATGGCATAGCACATGATTAGCTGCCTGTGTAGCAGGCAAAAGATCAAAGTAGTACATCTCCAACCGCCAACTGGATCTTCAATTATTAGTGTCAACGATTCATAGCAGACTGACTTCACCTTGATTTTGCTAACTAAGAGGGTGAGATTTCTGTGAACCTAGATAGCTGAATTAAATAATAAATTACTACAACAGGGAAGCCATTCCCCATTATCAGTGTGGTAAATAAGGATAGCTGGATGCACATAAATCACCCTTGAAACTGAATCAGACTATTACTGAAAGGTAAGTATATAATTACCTTCTGGAACAGTTGCCTATTCAAACTTTAGAGAAGACTTGCTTTTAAGAGTAAAATACATTCAACATTGCATTCCAAAACTGTCCTCCCTCACTCTGAGGGCAAAAACATCTGTAAAAGTCTGTTCAAGAATATTTTGTTAGTCTTTTCATAAAATGCTTCTTAATGTACTAGCTTTTAAAGCATATAATCCCTTTGAGTACAAAGAGGCTCAGCCCTTTAGCCCTTGAAGTCTCCTGTGCTCCTCTGCATTACTGAAACTATTAATGAAATTATAGGATGGGCTAAAATTTGGCTTTTCACCTCTACGATGCCACAATGATCTTGGATAACACCCTTTTACACTGTTAAGTATTAATATGTTTGCAGCACATTTTGCACCTCAGAACAGCAGGTAATACATCAGGTCAAATTATAACTTAAAAAGAACATGCTAGGTTTATTGTAGGAGCAACCACTTATTTCAGAAACATAGACTGAAATGCTTAGGAGTGGCTGTTAAGACCCGTGTGAGACTGTTTAACTCCATGGAGATTATGAAGATTAACATCCACTCATCCTGAAAACTGGGTTATCAGTGTGCTCTGCAGAGTGCCCAAAAAGATGCACAGACCATAAACAGCTACTTGCTATCAAAGTAAAAAGGGAGAACACAGGCTAATCTCAGCCCTGTGTTCTAACCGCTTGCTTCTCCTAAAATATGTAAACTTTACTTCTTCCCTTCCCCTTAGGACAAGTAACTAAGTGTTACTTTTGAAAATACACTAATCTACATTTCTGAAGCATTACAGAATGGAAAAGAAGTTCACTTCAGATGACTTCACAGAGTGCATGCATCACTTCATATTGCTGAACAGACACCTCAGAATCAAGCTTGCTCTTTAATAATCCTTGAAGAAATAATTCAAAGCATTTTCAGTGTCTTCTATAGTAACTATTTTTCATAACTAATGCACTAAAGATGACCACAGCGAAACCACGCATAAAATCCAAGACAGGCAAGGCATGACCACTGAGCCCAGGTTGTTCCGATCTGTGAAGAGCTATATGGAATAAAACCTGTTGTTTATAAGATACAGTATGAAATAACTAAGCTGTACGATCTGTTACTGTAACATCAAATACAATGCTGATACCAATAATGTCAGGTATCTGTGCTACATCAGCACCATGGTACAACAGCACCCTCTCTCAGAGCCCACTGAAGAATACGTAACTGCGAAAGAAATCATCCAGACACATTAAGAACCTGGTTCAACTGGCAATTGCTCAATATTTCCACCCAACCTGATCTTCTGGGGTTAAAACAGCCAAAGATTGAGCAGTTTGTGCCTTCTGAAGAGCTGATGGTACTCTGCTGCACCCAGCATCACAGACAAGAGCTGCTGCCACTGCCTGGTGACAGGAGGCCGTGGAAGGCTCCTGATTGCGTATAGCTTTGAGGAGAGTTGCCCTGACCAAACGAGACGGGACAGAAACCTGTAAGCAGGGCCCTGCACTGCTGCTGTCAGCATTACCTCCGAGTCCCTCCGTGGGATCTTAGTTGGATCTTGCTTCTGGGCATGTATGAAAAGGAACTTGCTAGCTACACATCAACATTCCCCCTAAAACCTGCACCCACATTCAAGATGATCCCAAAACTAAATCAAACAAGATTGGAAGAATGACATAGCAAAGCCCACACATCCTCAATGCAACATATACCAAACTTCTTCCTTCACCCAATAATCTCAAAATACTCTGCTAACGGCCAGACCCTTTGAAAGAACTCTGTTGAGTAGAAACCACCTTCCATTTTGTGAATTCTTGTTTTGATATGGAATTCACTACTCCCCACACCTTCCTCTAGTCAGGACAAGAAATGCTTATAAAGTCTTATTTCCTAAAATGAGAAAACACAGAAGAATTAGATTAGGAAAATGATATAAAGCAACTGTTCAGATGAACAATTTGAATCAGCCTTAGTAAATGGTGTTCACTAAACAGTGCATACAATTAATGTTGAAATCCTTTTCCTTTCTTAGTGTGGAAAGATAGGCTAAGTTTTTCTGTGAACTAGAACTCATGGGAAAAAGAAACTTTGGTTCATTGTTTCTCCATCACCAAATGTATGACAGTTTCCACAAGCAATGCTGTACAATGAACAGGTGTCCTAAGAAGTCAATGTTGTGTTTTTAGAGGGTCTAACTTGCATACTTGCCTAAATTCTTTAAGCCCCATACTACTGATTTACTGGTTTATTGATATTTGTACAGCACCTGCGATTCAAGCATCAGAAACACAAATGAAACAGGCACCACCACAACCTTGGGCAGTGAAGAAGTGCAGTGCCACCTTCATTACACAACAGAAATTGATGATCTGAAAGTCACTCAGGAAACCTCTGTCAGATCCAAGAATAAAACTCAGACTAATGTTTTTATCCATAACCCTGTCCTCCTTTAAAAATATTCCAGTCTAACCTAGGTTGAATGAAGATTCTAATTTAGAACATTACAATTCCCTGTACCTCCATTCACAACGTAGGTGCTGTTTTCACCTTTTTAGTAGTGTTGTCACCAATTGGTTTTAAATGTTTTAGTAAGACCACTAACGTAGTTGGTTCTGACCTAGTCTTAAGTCATTTTCTCTTCTCTCATCCCATTGTTCAATGAAGAAAAGCACAATTAAGTAGTACCAAAATAAATCAATCAAACAATACAAAGCCAGTAGGCTCAGGTGTATTTTTCCAGATGAAATATTGACCTGCTTCCCGAGACATTACTCTTGGCACGCTTTGTATTTTGATGACAAAAATAATTTTACCAGCTAAAAGTATTTTAAATTGCAAACAAACGGAACCAAATGAACTAGCATACTATGAAATAATAATTAATTACCTCATTGCTCGTTGTTTCTAACTTGCATTGTTCATTACAGCTGCTTATTTAGCTCTGTTTAGTTGCTGATTTAAGGATTTCTTTGCAGCCTATTTCAGGTGCATTACAACTCAGGTTGTGTCAGATAACGCCCCCCCCCCTCCGCCGCCATTTACACTACAAGTGCTTCTGTCCTCACACATCTTGCCCTAGCATGCAAGTCCACATATCAATTTGATCTCTTCAAGTGGCTGTAACATAGTCTGATTCTCTGCACGCTGGGACATATGCAAGGCACGCTCCAAAATGCCAGGCTCTTTAAAGTGAAAATTGGCAGTGGAGACGAAGTTTACCAGGTTTACCAGGTTGGGGAAAAAAAACCTAAAACAACAAAACTCAGGACAAATGTTCTATTATCTATAAAGTAAAACTGGAAGCCCATTTATTTGATGGCAATACAAATTTATGACACATACAGAAAGTCCATAAAGTCTTGGGAAAAGCAAGTTCTCATAGGAAATGAAAGAGCATGAACAAGCGTGCTGTGCAGAATGATGAGATCCGAGAGCGTCAAGTGTCAAGACTTTGCATCTTCACATCAAATCTGTCAATGTAAAGAGGACACTATTTAACCACAGCTTTCACAGATGTCACTATTTTGGAGGAATGAACATTCCTTACTATAGTTTGAAGCCAAAAAGAACTATTTGCTATAATGAGAAATAAAACCGATAGTGGTTTAAGAGCAGAAACTTTACTGTACCATAACTACAGATTTATTATATTCATATTATTTACTCTGAGAATATCTGACACAAATCACCCACTGTAGATAACATACCAGGCAGATAGCAAGAAAAAGCAGAATGCAGAGAGAAACTGAGGTCTCAGTCCTGCAAACTGTCTTGCATGGATGTACCACAAAGCCCAGGGGACAAAACATCATCCTGAGTTCAAATCTGCCTATTCAAATACAAGGATTTACCTAGACAACATGGAGTGCAAGGTCAGAGATACTGTTCAGGTAGCACAAAGCTCTATAAGCTAACAGGGAGAAAGCGGCTGAAAAGCTTCCATTCTTGGAGATAACAAATACCAACCTGAGTAACCCCTCTGGCTGAACCTGCTTTGTGCAGGCCATTTGAATGGGCAACATGTAGTGCTTCCTTCCAGCCTTAACTATTCCACAATCCTGCACTCACATGCAATCTGTATGATCAGAAGACAGGCATCAACTGTCACAATTCACTGTGGGACTCCTCAAAGAGAAAACACTTTCTGTTAGCAGATCTCAGGGAGAATTCAGGATCTTTTGTACTTTCCAGGTGATTAAATATTGGGAAAATCCTTTAAAAATCTTCATCAAAACTGAGGTATTATGCATAAATCCAGAAATAGATGCAGTGCTGCAGGATTCTTATACTCAGAATTTAGTAATACATAACTGTTCTGCTTCTGAGCTACAATTCTCATACCTCTATGAACACACCATTGACTATATGTCTGCAAGGCATTTCAAGGGATGCTTCAAAGCCAGCTCTTCTGCCCATACAGACAGGGAAAGCAGCTGTGATTGAAGGATGCCCTCCAAACCGGATGCCCTGCGTATCTACACTGATGCAGCAGCTCAGCCTGGCCAGGTTGTACAGCACAAGCTCTGCACTTGAAAGTGCTATTTAAGAGTCACCAGAGGCACATGAGCAAGACCTCATTGCTAAAAAAATTCTTTATGGATCACAGAATTCTTTTTAGAATCTGCTTCACTTTAATTCCTGCCAGCCATCAATCATCATAAAACAACTGTGTACTGCGCCTGCTTCCGCCAAGGTTTTACAAACAGAAACTCGTGTTTTTCAAGCAGTTTGACACTGAATCCACTCTTTGAGTCACATTCCCCAAGCGACTCGCACTCCTGCGAAAGAACAAGGGAAAATACCACAAAACAGACTTTGATAGTGCAATTCATTGTTTTCCTATCGCAGCTCGCTCTTGCAGGCAGCTCGCAGCGGATTGCGGATGCTAAACCCGGGAGCAATTCCGCGGCAGACAGTCAGCACCGGGGGTTGTTTTACCCACATTTCAGCCTCTGCTCGAGGCACAGAAGGTTTCTGTCAGTGTGTTACGTGGTACTTGCGATGCGGCACCAGTTCATGGCCCCAGGATGCGACAAGGGCACAGCTCTCCTACACAGGGTGGGTCGTTCGAAGGCAGCTGTGGTACCTTCACACCGGTGCAACCAACAGCGAGGCCGAAACCCCCCTGTCCGCCCATAACAAAGGTGCTCTCACAGGGCTCTTTAGCCACAAGGTCCCTCCCGAGTGCCCTCAGCCCAACC
>NW_009929424.1:0-1601 GCF_000696875.1 Nestor notabilis
TCTTCTCCGCCCAGCCTGTAGCTGTGCCTGCTTTGTATGATAACGCACTTTAGAAAGTGGCGTGCAATAGCAGTCAACTTAGGAATGGAGGTGTTGGTATTAAATATTAGCCCTTTGTACCAAGATTGGTAGCTTCTCTCAGAAGTGCTTCTCCTGTGGAAGGTAACCTGGTATGTCAAGCATAGTTTATGAGCATTAAGCCACCTTCAAGCACCATGACAAACTTTTACGATGGCCAATTCCCTGACAGGAATCGGAATAATGGGACATCCAAATTTCACCAGCAAAATCCTAGCAAAGATTTAGTTGGGAAATTATCTTAAAGGTCAATACAAAAGTGGCCCCCGAAGGGACAAAGCACCTTTAACAACCATTCAGAGTATGGAAAAAAAAAAAAAAGGACTTCAAGAAGATCAAGGAATAAATAACTGAAAGAGAAAACAGTCTTTTGAGTGGTAAGGTTTGTGGTGACAGAGGAGCAACAAAATGCCAGCTGGTTTGGGTAACAGATGGCTGCGTGCACTGATCTGTCCTGCATGCCCATTCTGAACTTCCTTTCAGGGGAAATACGAAGCTTACACAAGGCTAAACGTATCCTTCACACAGCCTTTCTATACATATTGCATCACGCTTCAAATGTTTTCCATTCACAAACAGCCCTGCACGTATGTCGTTTTACTCTACTTACGCTGACTTTTAAGAAAAGAGGGTGGCTAATGGCACGTCGTCTTTTCCAATCACATCTACGACAATTCTCAAGGAACAAATTTTCTCTCATGGGCTAATATATCCATTTTCTTACCATTCTGACTGCCACATCTCCCTCCTCCCTTTTCCTTAAACACAGCATTCACTGTATTTTAATTGAAAGATCTTTCTTTTTGCACCTCCCCTCCAGTAGCTAAGAAAGGGAACCATGATACTAAGAGCTCTCATGCAGTATTTTTAGCATGTATCTGGACATCTATCATTTGAAGATGCCACAGCTAATTACATGGCAGGCATAGGTCATCCTACTGGAAAAGCCTATTACTTGTATAGCAGAATGAACCCTTCAATCCTAGATAGCTCAAGACTCAAGTAATCATTGCCAATAGAGAAAAACAGCAAGTCTGAAATCTCTACACTGAAGGACAGAAAAGCCTACCCAAAATACTGTCTTTCTGTTTAAACATTTTTTCCTAACTCTGATTTTTAACAAGAACTTTCCTTTCATTAACAATGAACAATCTGCAACAAAAACCTCAAAACCAAAGCCGGTCTTTTACTTACTTTGGCCACACAATTTTCAGTCTTCATAGCAGTGCTTCCTAGACATACTGTTTCCTGATTTAAGCACAGTCTGGCACAGCTGTTGTAGGTCTGCAGAAAGATTAAAATGGTTACAAATAGAAGAACACGATATTCTTTCAGGCATCACATTTTTGGCACAGGAACCCACAACAACTCTATTATATTTCCTTCTTCCTAAGGTGTAAATGTTTCAAACCAAAATAAACTAGCTTACAGCAAAAGCCTATGTTCAGGGCATGCATGTCCTCTGAGAAGCTATGTAGAATTTTATAGTTCTGAGATACAAAGAAAGATTTTCTCCTCTTTCC